>NW_007728469.1:92019-152302 GCF_000696425.1 Galeopterus variegatus | reverse complement strand
TATAACATGATAAAGGAATATGAGAGAAGTAACCAAATATATTTGCTTAATATATGTGTGTGTATCTCTATATGTATATGTATACTTACATATATACACACATGCAAACATATTCATAACAAAATACGGAGAAATACTCCTAACAATTACAGTCTTTTTTCTGTAACTAGTCACATGGTCGTAGCTGGTATTTATAACTAACTCCTTCCACTATCCATTCTGTACTCCCTTTGCCTTGAGCAAGCACCTCAGCTGGTTGTGGTCCTTAACCTGGCGGGGTGACCCAAACCCACCATTATTCCTAGAGGGGCTGGGCCATTAGCAGTCCTGCCTGGATTGGGTTGTTGTGGCTTTCCGTTGACCTTAGTATTACATGGTAATACTAAGAGATGCCCTGACGGATCTCCTTTATTCTAGACATACTGTTTCTTACCTCCATTGTGGAGTAGCAGTCTTATTTCTCTTTGGTAGTCAGGATCAGTGACCCTGGCCAGCATAGTGACTCCCTTCTTTACCTGTCAATTCAGAGGTTTGAGGAGTACAAAGTGGCTGGTGGCAGTCTTAACTTCAGGTACAATGGAATCATTGTTGTGTCTCCTGCTGGAAGCATTCCTCCCTCTGAAACTAGGACCTCTAGGCTGGGAGAGCATGAAGTTGTAGGAGTAGGGAGCAAGAATTTTTCTAGTGGGTCACTAAGGGTAATGGCGAGTGGTTGCCACTCCCATTTCCACACCTTGATTCCTGGACCTGTAAATCCTGGCTGTGGGAGCAACAGCACCATATACCGGATGCTGATTCAGAGCAAGTACAAGCCTCTGGAGAATCTTGCCCTAGCCCTGCAAGGAATTGCCGCCTAGCTGGCACTGTAGCTGAATCTTCAAAAGGCCTTTCCACTATTTTATCAAGCCACTGTTTCAGGGTGGTGGGGAACGTGCTAAAACCAGGGAATTCTGTGAGCATGAGCACACTGCTGCGCTTCTTTGGCTCTGAACTATGCTCAGCAGCAATGCTGTGTGGAATACCATGACAATGGATAAGGCATTCTGTAAGTCCGTGGATGGTAGTTTTGGCAGAAGCATCGCATGCAGGGAAGGCGAATTTATATCGAGTGTCTATTTCCGTAAGAACCAACCACTGTCCCTTCCATGATCAAAGTTGTCCAATGTAATCAAACTGTCACCAGGTAACTGGCTGATCACCCCAGTGAATGGTGCATTACTGGGGACCCCACTCCTGGTATCAAAACCTGTGTTAGTCTACTCAGGCTGCTGTAACAAAATACCTTAGAATAGGTGGCTTAAACAATAGAAATTGGTTTCCTCACTGTTCTGGAGGCCGGATGTCCAAGATCAGGTGCCAGCATGGTCAGGTTCTTGTGAGGACTCTCTTCCTGGCTTGCAGATGAACCCCTTTTTGCTGTGTCCCCATATGGCAAAGAGACAGTCAGCAAGTTTTCTGGTGTCTCTTCTTATAAAGGCACTAATCCCATCATGAGGGCCCCACCCTTGTGACCTCATCTCACCCTAATTGCCTACCAAAGGTTCCACCTTCAAGTATCATCACATTGGGTATTGGGGCTTCACCATATGAATTTTGGGAAGACATGGACACCCAGTCCATAACATAAGCCATTCAGGGAGTGGTAACTGTTACGAGGAAAACAAAGCAGGGTAGCTGACGGAATGTGATGAGGGGCAGTGTCGGGGGCATGATCAGTGGAACCTTGCTGCGGAAGTGATACTTCCGTCACTTTCACATGTCAGTCCCTTAAACCCTGCCATTGTCTCCAGGGTTTCATGTCTTCCTTTGTCTGTCTTAGTCTCTGTAGACTCAGGCAGGATCTTGGGGGTTGGGCAAGTCCCTGCTTTGCAGAGTATGGTACCAAAAGTGATCCAAAAGACATCCTCCAGCTGTAAAATCCACTTCCAAATTCCAGCTGACAGTTATCTAATCCTAAAAGCCCCAGCAGGAAAGCAGGATTCAGGGATAAGGCAACAGCTCAGAATCCAGGGCCAGCTACTGTGATGTGAAGGGCTCCTATTGGAATTATGAGACTTGGTGGCCCTGAAAAATCCTGGAACCAGAGGAGAGTTAGAGTTTCAGAACAGACACTGGGAAGTGGAGCCTGAGAGAGTCCCCGAACCACTTGCAATGCTCAGGTGACCAAACTATCTCACTGCCCTGTGGCTCCTCCCTCTCATGTCTACAGGTGAGGCCCACAGGTAAAGCCTTTTTGCTATTAACTACAAATATCTTTTGTTTGGATATAATTCAGGTTGACCCTCACTGTGTGCAACCCCGTACCCATGACCTGGCCTTCAGTGGCTGTGCTTCCTCTGCACAGCTGTGGGCTTGAGTGCCCTGGACACCCAGCCCGAGCAGAACCCCTCGAGCCTTTCTTGCTCAGAAGGGAATCTCCACAGTCTCTCCTTTAGTCCATGGTTCTGGAGGCTCCCATTTATCCTGGTCCCTGGAGTATGGGAAAACAGGGGACATGGTGCCCCGAGTGTCCTGGGGCCTTGCCTGGCCCTCCAACTGTGTCCAAGAAGCATTTCTGTCCAGTTCACAAGGATAGGGCCTGAGCTTCTCCATCTTCATGCATACCACCTTCCAGTGGTGGCTGTGCAACAACTGATGACCGTGGGGTGGTGTCACTAACGTTGGCACAGGTGCTGCCTGTAGCACACTGTAAAGTGCTATCTTTACCATGGAAACCCATCTTTTCAGAGCAGGTGCAATGCTCAGAACAGGCCCTGGTGGCCAGCAGGAAGGGCACTGTGGTATAGCAGCCCCGTTCTCTCTGTACGGCCTCCCCACCCTCTTGCAGACATTTTCAGCATATTGAGCCTGCCTAGAATTCTCAAGTCTCCACCTGCTCCCTCCCAGGGTGGCCTCAGCGTCTGTCAAGGGGCTAGGTAGGCACAAATCTTCAGGATGGAGAATCCCGGGGGGAGATACCACTGCCCACTCATTGCTATTTAGACAACTGTTGTTGTTTGTATCTTCCTGGGACATTAGGAACAAAACATGCAAAGCTCTTCTGGATGGTGCCTATCCTAGACCTGTACTATATGAGGGCCTAGATAGGTCTCACCTGTTCCATTGAGACCCCTTAGGTGTCCAAGCTTTAAGAGAAGCCTTGATGGAGAGCAGCTCCCATTCCCCAATGGGCAAAGTCACTGGGTCTTGGTGTTGGAGTGATAGATACAGAAGCAACAAGTTTCTGGAACTCAATGGGCTCTGTTCCTCAAAGCCCCCTTCCCCATTCCTGTTCTCACCAGCCTCCCGACCCATAGTGTTGAAGCTTCAGTCTGTGTTATGGAAGACCAAGCCGGGTCACGGTTTTCCAGGCTCCTGTGGAAGTAAATAAAGTCTGCATCTGCTAGAAGGCTGAGCAGCCTCCAGAAAATCCCCTCTCTTGGGAACACTGATAATTAAGCAGTCATGGCAAACGAATGGATGATGAACAGCTGGTGGTATCCATTTGTTCTCCTGTCGTTGGTTGGGGAACGGTTTCAAAAATTACATGTAAAGTTGGGTTTTGTCTTTCCTCCGCTCATGCCATCCCCTTTGCTTGAAATGACCTCCCCTGTCCTACGATGGCCCTCTGTGCCCTTTGGGTGATTGGCTAACAATTCGTCCTTTTAGGTCAGCTCAGGTTGGTGATAACAGATTCCCTGGACACATCTCTATCACTGCACTTACTGTGTCGCATTATTATTGAGTCTTCAACCATAATAAAATTAATTATTAACTCCTGTGGTGTGCCTGGCACTGTTCTCAGTGCTGGGGTTAGATCAGAGAACCAAATGGATAAAAATTCCTGCACTCTTGAAATTTACATGCTAGTGGGGAACGGAGGACTTAATAAACAAGGATTAATCAAATATATAGTATATCAGGTGGTGATAAGTGTTAGAGAGAAAATGCAAGATAGGGGGATCAGGAGCCAGGAAATGGGGCAGGAGGGCAGATGGGGGGTGGTGCAGTTTTAAATAGAGTGGTCATCAAAGGCCTCAGTGTAAAGTATATGTGAGCAAAGACCTGAAAAAGAAGAGGGAACCAGTCATACACATCTGAGAGAAGAGATGCGTGAGCGGGGGGAGACTAGTTGGTGCAAAGGAGCAGGGCAGTGGAGGGAGAGTGGGTGAGGGTGGCAGAGGATTGTCCAGAGCCTTTAGGCCATTAGGAACACTTCGGCTTTTATCCCAAATAAAGTGGGATGCCTTTGGAAGGGTTTCAAGCAAGAAAGTGACATGATCTGACTGAAAATAATCATGCAGCCTGCAGTGCTGAGGGTGGTCTGCAGATGAACAAGGGGAAAGTAGGGAGACCAGTTAGGAGGTTCTTGCAGTGACTGAGGCAGGAGGTGCAGATGGCCTGATCCAGGATGGCAGTAATGAAGGTGATGAGAAGTGGCTGGATTTCTGGACAAACGGATATAAATGCCTCATTTTGAGGGTGAAATCCTGAGGGCAAGTCTATGTCTTGTGAGTTTTTAATCTTCAGAACCAAGCATTTAATAGGGCACACAATTAATATTTATTGAATGAAGGATTGATGAAAAACATTTTTAAATGTTACCCGTGGGAATAAGTCAGCCTATAGTTTCTTTTTTGAACCTGTCACATCACAGAGCAAGTCTATCTTGATTGCCCAAGCTGATGTTGTAAGTAAGGCTGTTCATGGGTGTGCTAACCAGGAGGAGGTGTGGGGCATGCTGGCTTCATCCATGTTGGTTGGTTTGTCTGATTATGTATTTATTTATTTATTTTCCTGCAGGACTTCTCAGAGCCTTTCCCAAAATTTCTTAGTTTAAGGTGCTATTAAGTATCTCAGTAATTTCTTCATGGTGCTCCATGGGTAAAAGAAATACCAATAAGCTCCATTTATTAGGTAGTTAGGTCCAAATAACTGAATAGGTATTTATACTGTAATAATTTTGTACCTGTTTGAAAAAATAATGAATATGAATGGAAAGAAATATTTTTATCTTATCCTTGAATAACCACAATTACTTGTTAATGGTATGTGTGTGGTGGTCGGGCACTGCAAAGATTCTCAAACCTTGGAGACAGAGTGGACACTACAGACCTCATATTCTATTCCACACTGATTTTTTTTTTTTCCTTTTTTTTTTTGTCTTTTTTCGTGACCGGAAATGGATCGCAACCCTCAGTGTCGCGCCCGTACTGGACCCGGACCGGCAACGGGATCGCGTGAAAAAATAATGAATATGAATGGAAAGAAATATTTTTATCTTATCCTTGAATAACCACAATTACTTGTTAATGGTATGTGTGTGGTGGTCGGGCACTGCAAAGATTCTCAAACCTTGGAGACAGAGTGGACACTACCGACCTCATATTCTATTCCACACTGATTTTCACCTACTTTATATCACACCAACCACCAAAAACCCAAGTTTGCAAAGATGTGATGTCATCTAATGGAATGTAGTTTTATGTTGAAACTGTGAACTACCTTGAACTAATAGTCAGTGTGTTCGACAGATATTGAGTATCACCATTTCTCTTGAAAATTTAAAATATCCCACAGTATTCTTGTAAACTCATGGCAGCACCCCGGGGCACCTTGGTGCACAGTTTGGGAACCATGGTGCTACTTTGTGTTTGTGTAGTGTTTCCCAAAGTTATTTGTCTATCTTCCCAGGCAAACCTATTAACATCACACTGGATAGTATTCGGTGGAACATGGTTTGGGAACTGTTGGGATAGAGCACAGAGAGAAAACGCCCAGGACTCTCTGCTGCAGAATGAGAAGGTGTAGTTCTGTGGCGAACACCCCTGGGTTTTGATAGATTCAGTACATTCTGAATGTACAGTGCTTCTCCCCTATTTTTAGACCTCAGCAGGTGGGTCCGCTATGACCCAAGATCTTGCTTCTAAAGCCAGTACACATCCTAGAAAGTATAGAAGGAGACTTGGAGGCCGAGCATTGTTTCCACCTACCCACACTTAGGGCAGATATTCTGGCCTCCAAAAATAAATGTACCTGTGGGGCTGAAAGCAGAGGTTTGCAGAGCCAGTAGATGTTTTCTGAATAGTCAAGGACATTTTAGAGAAGATCCTTTGGATGTAAGTTGGTTTATTTTCAGCAAACATCTGGCTAATGCAAGATCACTCTCAGAAATGGAGATTTATTACAGGGACCTCCAGATCTTGGGAGATCACAAGAACCATCTCTTCAGACTTTTGGTCACTCTGAGTTTCAGGGCTTCTAAGACCAGGAGTGTCAGTGGTCTCATGGCCAATAGAGCTATAGCCTGAGCTCCATGACCTGCCTTCTGTGGTAAGGGGTTCTATGGAACCTTCTCTGGGAAATGATATGCCCAGAGAAGGCAGCTGAGGCTGTTGTTACATTGGCCATGAGGCTACTGATTCTCTCTGTCTTGGAAATTTTGAAACCCAGAGTGCCAAAGTCTGGAGAGATGGTTTTGTGTTGCCCCAAGATCTGGAGGAGATCCTTGTAATAAGCCACCATTTCTGAGGATGATCCATGCATAATCTCTTCTTTGCAATCTTGGAGAGCCCAATTAATATAGAATTATCCAGGAATAAACAGTAATATAGCAAATTGGGCCCTTATTGAGTGGGCATATCATTTCCCAGAAAGGGTTCCATAGAACCCCAGCCCACAGCATACTTTGAGAATAAAAGGGTCCAAGATATACATACTGAAAGGCACAGAAAGCCTAATTTTTCCAAGTTTCCCAGTTTTAGAGGCTCTTGATGAAATGCAAATGGGAATTAGCAGAGAGAATATGTGTTTCTAGGCTGTATATGTGTGTCTGTGTATTGTGTGTGATTATGACTAATGTCCATCAATTACCTGCAAATTACTAGATGGTGCCTGTAATGATAGTTCTGTTTTTAGCTTAATGGTTTATGTATCTAACTAGTGGCTGTTGTCTGGAGTAGGGCTGCTGGCAAATCAAAACACTATTTGACAAGCCTGTCGGTGTGACAAATGTTGCTTACATTTACTCTTTTATTCCCGAGGTCAATTGACATGTCTTTTTTATATCACTGTTTGATGTGCTAAGAGCCTTAAATGAGAAGCACTCAATAAGGGTCCAATTTGCTATATTACTGTTTATTCCTGGATAATTCTTTATTAATTGGGATCTCTAAGATTGCAAAGAAGAGATAATGCATGGATCATCCTCAGAAATGGCGACTTATTACAAGGATCTCCTCCAGATCTTGGGGCAGCACAAAACCATCTCTTCAGACTTTTGGTCACTCTGGGTTTCAAAACTTCCAAGACAGGGAGAGTCAGCACCCTCATGGCCAATGTAACAACAGCCTTAGCTGCCTTATCTGGGTATATCATTTCCCAGAGAGGGTTCCACAGACAACCCCCCCCCCCCCCCCCCACACACACACATATACAGGATGCTCTGAGAATAAAAGGATCTGTAATTGCATGGGCTTGGAATCTGTAACGTAGTCTATTCCAGCATTGGAGATTTACATTGACTTAGCTTATTAAAAGCCTTCACAAGCACTTTATTTTTTCTTTGTTTTCTGAAAAATCCTTGCTTTGTTTAACCTAGCATTTCTCAATTCAGTGTAATCAACGAACATCCTGGAACATACTTTGGAGAATAACCTAGTTTTGTACTTTCCAGAAGAATCTGATTGTATTAATTTGTCACCTTCTGTGTTGGGGATCCCCACAACCACCCTCAGGTTTGATGATTTGGCTGAACAACTCACTGGAGTCAGCATATATTTGTACTCATGGCTGTGCAGTGTTGTGATGGAAGGATACAAAGCAAAATCAGCAAAGGGAAAAGGTGCATGGAATGAAGTCTGGGAAAAACCAGGCACAAGCTTCCAAAAGCCCTCTCTCAGTGGAGTTGCACAGGACCTGCTTTAATTCCCCAGCAAAGAACTGTGTCAACACGTGTGAATTATGGCCAGCCAGAGAAGCTTAGTAGAGACTCAGTGCCCAGAGTTTTTTCGGGGGATAATTACCATGGCTCCCTCTGCCTGGCACATACCAAAATTACAGACTCTCAAACATGAAGTAGGTCTTCAGCATAAACCATAACGTTAGTAAGTACAAATAGTTTATGCCACTCTTATCAGTTACTGGGAATGGTAGGAAACCTGGAATCCCAAGTTCCCAGCAGCCAGGAGCCAACCTTATAAGCTGACCTTTCAAAGGACATCAGTCAAGTCTTTTTTGTCCACCTTCTCATAGTAAAACATTCATTCATTCATTCTATATGGCATCTAATATATGCTATGCCCCAGTGATGCAGTAAAAAGGTTAGACCTTGTCCTTGCCGTCAAGGTACTTACCAGCAAAAAGGAAAGACAGATGTGTAACAAATAATTCATTAAGAAAATCAATTCATGATGACTGAGATGAATGTTACAAAGCAGAAGTCCTCTGTTCTTCCCAGAGAAAGTACCATTCAGACTGAGACCTGAGAAGCAGGTGGGAGGTGAGTAGGTGAGGTGGAGGCAGCTTGGGTGGCTTGGGGGAGAGCTGTGCATGCAGCATATGCAAAGGGCTGGAGGCTGGAAGAAACGAGGCACATTTAAGGGAAGTGTAAGAAGCCAGTGTGGGTGGAGGGAGAGACCAAAGGAGAGATGTGAGGTGAGGCAGAGAAAAAGCAGGACAGGTAGTGCAAAGGAGATCTCGGGCCACCTCTGTCATTCCCAGTCCTTAGATCAATCATTGGAGCTGACCCAGGTCTCCGATCTCACTTGAGACCTAAAGCACCAGCCCCAGCAACATTCATGCACGATGACTCAGCATTCTGACCCTATCCTCAGAAGGCCACCATGTGCCTGGAAGACATTTAGATAAAGCCTCATTCTTCAGTCTCTCTCTGCCTCTTACGTTTCTGTATTTAGCAGGAATCAAGATTTATATATATTCCAGTAATGGGGTCACCCCAGTGTACTAATGGGCTCCAGGGTTCCAGACTGGAGTTCGTTGAGATCAGACTTCCATTATGGTCATTCCCATAGGTTCTCTGACTACTGGAAGCAAGTCCATGTCCTGGTGAGCTTGGCCCAAGGCTCAAGGGAAGAAAACCTGGTAGGTTCCTACCCCTCTCTGAGGCTCAGCATCTGAATCAGTTGGCACTGAATAAATATTTGAGGAGTTAAAATTGGATTGAACTTGAGGGGCGGTGCATTCACGCCTTTCGCAGACGTGGCTGCCAAAATTCTTCTGTACCAGGAACCCAAGTCTGTCTCCCTGCAGCCTCCACCCTGTGGTCCTGGTGTGTTGCCAGGCATTTCATGAGGACGTGGGTGTGTCAAGCGTGGCTCTTCAGCAATTTGGAGACAGTTCTTGTCCTCCCCCTCGCCAGTTCTGTTTTACTCCACACTGTACATGCCTTCCTTCTTCAACTGTTCCTCACACAACAGGGTTAATTCACGGTCTCCTTTGCCTCAAGTCTGGCACCTCAAAGCCAAGAGGCCCCAGCCTGGGGAACTGGGTATTTTGTCAACTGAGAGCCCTGAAATTATCAAACATGGGCACTATTTCCTGGAGTAAGACAATTAGCTTTTATTTTCATGGATAGGAATTTGCAAACATCTCACTTGGATGGAGAAATGTTATCACTGCTTTTTAAAAAATTTGACCTTGAGCCCCCATGCATGAAAGTAAGAAATTCCATTTCACCATTATTAGTGTTTCCCCAAGCAAGGTCTTATTACACAGACCCCAACATTTCAGGGGTGCCCTCTGAAATGGCCACTGTTGGTATGCTCAAGGCCCCAGTGACTTGAAGGTGGGCAGCGCAAGTGTGTCAGTGCCAAGTGTGGGTAGGGAGTACCAGCCCTCTGCTTAGTATGGGAGTCCTCTTGTGTACAGTCGCCTGCCTGGGTGCCCCATGTAGCAATTCTCCTTTAAGCTTCTGCCACCTTCCTCAGCCTCCAAAAAGGGAGCAGGTCCCACTGCTCTAATCAGACTCTGATCTGATCCTCTCATTGGAAAATCTCACCTTCTCTGGGACTTACTGCCCGCTCTCTACCCTCCCAGCACTTTCTTCTGTCCTCTCTTCCTAGCATCCCCTTTAAAAGACCCTCTTTTTCCTGGGGTGGTTGGGAAGAGAAGGAGATGTTCAATGCAGTCTGCTTTCTCCTTGTGTCTGCCTTCATATCATGGGTAGTGAGGGAATTTACAAAGCCTGTGTCTGGATGTCTCTCCCTTCTACTGTCCATACTGCCAGCATCAGGATGACCTATGACACTGTGAGGCTGGCCCTGGAAGTGCCAGATGATCTGCCATTCATTTGTTCATTCATTAACTCATTCACTCATTTGAAAATAAACATGGAATGAACTGGGGATACAAAGGTGAGCAAAACAAACCCAGCCACAGAGCTTCCAGTCTAACCAGGGAGACCTTGATAAAATAATCACAAAAATAATAAAAACTCTTCCAGCTCTTGGCTATTGTGAAGAGTGCTGCAATGAACATTGGGGAACAGGTATACCTTCGACTTGATGATTTCCATTCCTTTGGATATATTCCCAGCAGTGGGATAGCTGGGTCATATGGTAGATCTATCTGCAACTGTTTGAGGAACCTCCAAACCATTTTCCATAGGGGTTGCACCATTTTGCATTCCCACCAACAATGTATGAGAGTTCCTTTTTCTCCGCAACCACGCCAGCATTTATCTTTCAGCGTCTTTTGGATTTTTGCCATCCTAACTGGGGTGAGATGGTATCTCAGTGTGGTTTTGATTTGCATTTCCCGGATGCTGAGTGATGTTGAGCATTTTTTCATATGACTGTTGGCCATTTGTATATCTTCTTTAGAGAAATGCCTGCTTAGCTCTTTTGCCCATTTTTTGATTGGGTTGCTTGTTTTTTTCTTGTAAAGTTGTTTGAGTTCCTTATATATTCTGGATATTAGTCCTTTGTCGGATGTGTAACTCTTTACCCCAATAATCATCTTAGTAGAAGCTGTGATAAATGCTAGGAAAGGAAAGAAAAGGGATATCAGTTAGGATGGGCCAGTATGCTGTGTATTAGTCATGATTTTTCTTTTCTGTATTTTCTGATGCTTTAACATCTTGAGACCTTGCACACCTGAGATAGCAAATGACTTGCCCAGGAGCGAGACTTTCATATGCAGCCAACCAACACAGAGCCCAACTACTCCTTTATTGAGCTCTCACCTGTTGATCCACTGTCCGCCTACCCTAATCTCCTCAGGGCTGGGTACCAGACAGCTAAGCGCAGGCTGTACATCCTGGAGCCCTCCAAAATTATTCAAACCAGTCAATCTTAAAGCTGCTCAGCTGCTTACTCCACCTCACCCATTCCTGCTAGGGAAAACCACAATAAAGGCTGTTGCCCACATTTCTGCCTTGCTTCTTCTGCCTCCTGACAGACCCTGGTGCTTCCCACATGCATGTGGCCCTTGTGTCAGGGGGTACCCCCTGCTCTTGGGAACTGTGAGTAACAAACAATCTTTTCAATGATAATCATCTCCTGATTTGTTGGCCTTACCATACCTGATTAATAATGCAACCTGCATTTGTTTTTGTTTCTGTTTTTACTAAAACATAATTGGTTATATATATATATCTGTGGTATCAGATATATCTGTGGTATCAGATATTGAATATCAATACCCGTGTGCAATATGTGATGCTCAAATCAGGATAATTAGTATATTCAGCATTACACAATGTAATCATTTTTTGTGGCCCTTTACCAATCTCTTGCTAACTCCCTCGCCCACTTTCCCCTTTCCCACCTCTGGTCGCCTCAGTTCTGTTCTCTCCTGTTGAAAGTTCAATGAATCATTGTGATTGTTTTATCTTTCTTTCTTTTTTTATTTATTTGGGGGTTTTTTTAGCTCCCACTTATTTTTTTTTTTTTTCATTTAACGATTTATGAATTCAACAAGTAATTCTTGAGAATCCATTATGTTCCGGATCCCAGGCTGAGCTTTTAGGTGATGGAAATGATCAAGACAGAGCCAGTCCCTCATGTTACAGAATATGCACCCTTTAGAGAAGGCGATGTTAACACCCATTCAATGATTGTCACTAAGCAATCATTGTGACAGGAGATGCACAGGGTACTGTGGGAATTTCAGCAGGCAATCGTCTGAGTCCAGGGAGCTAGGAGAGGCCTTCCTGAAGAAGCAACATTTAAGCCAAAATTGGCACATATTTGGATCTGAATGCAGAAAGTATCCTTCAGGGTTCTGGCAGGAAATTCATAGCACACATAAATTGTGTAATTTGAGGAACATAAAACTAGTTTTAAAAATATAAAAGTGTAAGCAGGGTATAGGAGAAATATAAGGGATAGTGCTGTGTCCTGGGACCAGCATCACTCTAGTCCTTGAAAGGAAGGGAGGGAGTGATTACTGAAACCGGAGGTAGAAAGACTGTTTGGAGAGGCCATCTTAAGGAGCTGACCTTGTGATCGTGTGCCAGTGTCAGCCTGGCAGTCCCATAGGGAGGAAGCTGGGGCAATATGTATCCTGACCTTACGCTCCTCCTTTCCTCAACCTCTGTGTGTTCTCCTTTCGGGCCCAAACCAACTGGAAGCTAGAAGGAAAGATAACTCATTAACATAGTCCCTGAAGGTCAGTCACCTGGGGCACATGAGCAGAGTGCAGAGGATGGAGAGAAAACATGGAAGGGCAACAAGGGATATTATTTTGGCTCCCACTTATGAGTGAGGACATGCAGTATTTCTCTTTCTGTGCCTGGCTTATTACACTTAGTATAATTTTCTCTAAGTTCATTTATATTTCTGCAAATGGTGGAATTTCATTTGTTTTATGGCAGAGTAGTATTCCATTGTGCACATGTATCACATTTTCCTTATCTTGTCATCCACTGATGGACATTTATGTTGGTTCCAACTCTTGGCTATTGTAAATAGAGCTGCAATATACATGGGAGTGCAGGTATCCCTTCGACATGAGGATTTACATTCCTTTGGGTATATACCCGCTGGTGGGATTGCTGGATCATATGGTTGTTCTATCTGTAGTTGTTTGAGGAACCTCTATAATGTTTTCCAAAATGGCTGCACTAATTTACAGTCGCACCAACAGTGTAGGAGAGTTCCCCTTTCTCTGTATCCTCACCAGCATTTGTTATTCTCTGTCTTTTTGATGATGGCCAGTCTAACTGGGGCGAGTTGATGTATCAGAGTGGTTTTGATTTGTATTTCCTTGGTGTTTAGTGATGTACAACCTACATTTGAAAGCGTTGTGGTAACAAATGACCCTCAAATCTCAAAGGCTTAATTCACGAAAAGTTTATTTCTTGCTTGAACTGCGTGTTCAGAGAGGGTTTGCAGGGGCTTTCTGCTTAGTGGAGTCACTTAGGACTGTGGCTGACAGAGCCCAGGATCACTGTAGCTGAAGGTGCCCAGGCTGTTCAAGGCTCCTTTGCAGAAATGGCACACTTCACTGCTACTCACGTGTCCTTGGCCAAAGCCGTGTCATGACCAGGCCTGACCTCAGCAGGGACAGGGAGGTGTCATTCTACCACGTGACTAGAGGTAAAGCTGGAAAAGCATGGTGGGGAGTATCAGAGACTTGCACAGGGACCTAGGAGAGTGCAGAACAGACTAGTCTGGGAGGTCAGGAACGCATCCTTCCAGAAATAATGTTGAGACATTTGTGGCGAGATTGGAATGATAAAAAGGAGCCAGTTAGAAAAACAGGTAGAGAGGATGTGAGAGGGCGTTCTAAAAAGGAAACAACCTGTGCAGAGCCCTGAGGATGCACCGTGGCAGTGCGAAGGAACTGAAGCCAGCGGTGCATCAGGAGGGAGGTAGGGAAAGTATTTTATCACTGACATTACTTGGAGTGTGGAGAAGTGGACTTTTAATGTCAGTTTTACTATTGTTTTCAAATTCGCAATAGGAAATGCACCCCCTTATTGAAGCCTGCACTCTGGGCTGACCACTCCCTCTGCCCTTGGGATGGCCCTGGTCAAAGAAGACTAGAGGGGCCAGAGCCAGGCAGGAGATAGTGCAGAGGATCTGGCGGGGCCAAGCCATGCAGGCTTGTGGACCTCCTTAGGCGTTCTGGCCTTAATCCTAAGAACAGTGGGAAGCTGTTGATGGATCCTGAGCTGAGGCATTTGGGGTCCTGGACATCAGCAGTTTTCAAGACGCTGGGTTGATCTGGGCAGGAAGGTGAAAGCAGAGAAAAGGTGCTTGAGGAAGCAGGAAAGACAATATGCCTTGATAGAGCAAAAGATGTGTTTTACATCTAAAGCTGTGCCACCTGTTTGCAAAATGCTGCTCTCTGCCCATTTTAGAATCAACAGGGAGTGTAGCCCATAGCACAGGGGCCTCTTGCCTTCTTTGCCATCATTCTACCCCATTTCTGTACCAAGTCTGGATTGTGCTAGTGAAGGATGCCTCGCTCCTTTCGATATGATATTTAGACTTGTCAGATAAAAGATGGGAAACTCTGAAAGTTTTATTTGCTCATTTCGACTCGCAATGTAATAGCTCCTCCTGACTGCAGGGTCATCAGTTTGTCTAAAATCAATCTCAAGGATAATGAGTGGGTGGAGGAAGAGGGGGAGGATGATTCCAGGATCCAGATGGGGAGATTCAAGTTTTCACACCCCCCTCCCCAGCTTTAGCGCCTTTAAGGAATCCTCCCTGCTACAATTTATCTACCAACCCTGGGAAACAGCAGAGCAGTGGTAAATATCTGATTAGAGGAAATGCCTAGCAAGCTGCAATTCCATATATTGCAAGTGATAAAACTGTAATTGTTTGTTGACAGTGTGCATTAGCTATTCACAGCTTGTGTCAATATAGTACCAAGAAACTAGGGTCTAGGAATCTATAATCGCAGTGCAAAAATATCGTAGAACTAACTTAGGAAATAAAATCAACAATTTCCACTCAGTGGGAAGAATGCCATTCCCAGAGACAACTTCATGGGAGAAGCCCTGACAAGGTTTGTGATCACTCCATGACACTGCATGTTGTTGAAGGAAAATCCTGTCCCCAGGCTGTCTGGGAAGGGCACCCAGGGGCATAATTCTGGTGGACATGGTTGAGGGGCAAGTTGCAGCTACTGTGAATCAGGCCCACTTGGAGGTAGAGGCAACCAGAGCCTGCTGAGATGGGGCCGGGGCAGGGGGGAGGATCAGATCCAGATCCAGGTGTAGCCCCATTGGAGATGATTTGGTATTTTAATGCTCAGTGTCCAGTGGGGGACAGCAATCTGTCACTGGCAGACAAATATTTGGGGTGGGGAAGGGTATTTGGTGCATAGGCAAGTTAGCTGGGGGCCAAGGGACAGGTGAGGAGTGGCCCTGGGGCCTGGGTCATGGTTCTGGTGGTCAGTCCATTTCCAGTAAGGCCCCAATAGTGCCACAGGAGGGGGTAGAGAGGGGCTGGAAGGAACAGGAGATAGCTGACGTGAGGGGCCCAGCCAGGACCAAGTAGGAGCTCGAGGCCTGAACCAGAGAGACTGAGCTTAGGTCAGATCTAATGGAAAACTGAGGTGCTGTCCAATAGAAATATAACATGAGTCTTATGTATAACTTTTAAAACTTTTCATTTTGAATAATTAAAGATTCAGAGGGATTTGCAAAGATAGTACAGAGAGAGCCCACGTACCCTTCACCCCGTTTCCCCCCAGTGGTTACGTATTAAGTAACTCTCGTACAGTATTGAAACCAGGAAGCTGACATTGGTGCGGCGTGGGTGTATAGTGGGTGTATAGTTCTATGTCATTTGACCATGTGTAGATTCACCTAACAACCATCATCAAGATACAGAACTATTCCATCACCATAAAGATCTCCCTCATGCTGCCCTTTTATGATTATACCACACTCTCCTTCCTCTCAATATCCTTAACCTCTGACAACCACTAATCTGTCTTCCATCTCTTTAATTTTGTCATTTCAAGAATGTTATATAAATGGGTCATGTGGCATGTGATCTTTTGAGATTAGCTTTTTTCCACTCAGCATAATGTCCTTGAAGTCCACCCAAGTTGTCACTTGTAGTAATAGTCCATTCCTTCTCACTGCTGAATAGTATTCCACGGTATGGACCACAGTTGGTTTAATCATTCACCTACCGTTTAGGACATTTTGGTTGTTTCCAGTTTTTGGCTATTATGAACAATCGCGCACAGGTTTTTGGTGTAGATGTAAGTATTTGATTCTCTGGGCTAAATGCAGAGGGATGCAATTACTGAGTTGTATGATTAGTATATGTGGTTGTTTGTTTGTTTGTTTAACTGCTAAACTGCTTTCTAGAGTGACTGTACCTTTTTGCACTCCTACCAGCAACTGATGAGAGATCCATTGTTCTGCATGGTCACCAGCATTTTGTATTGTCACTATTTTTATTTTAGCTCTTCTAATGGGTATGTAGTAACATGTCATCATATTCTTAATTTGCATTTCCCTAATGGCTAATGATGTGGAACATCTTTTCATGGCTTACATACCATCCATGTATTTTCTTTGGTGAAATGTCTCTTCATGTCTTTTGCTGGTTTTCTACCTGGATTGTTGGATCCTTGCCTTGTTCTTAATCTCAGGAGAAAAGCATTAAATTTTTCACCATTAAGTGTGATGTTAGCAATAGTTTTTTATAGATGTTCTTTCTTTCTTTTTTTTTTTTTTTTCCTTTTTGTCTTTTCTCGTGTCCGGCAACGGGATCGCAATCCTCGGTGTTGCGCCCGCACCTCGCTCAGCCAGTGAGCGGGAACTGGTCTGTATGTGGGATCCGAACCCTCGGCAGGAGCGCCGCTGCACTCCCAAGTGGCGCACTGTAGCAGTGCACCACCGGGCCGGCCCGATGTTCTTTCTCAAGTTGGGAAAGTTTCCCTCTAAGTTTTCTGAAAGTTTTTTTTTTTTAATCATGGATGGGTGTTGAATTTTGTCAGATACCTTTCCTGCGTCAGTTGATACGGTCATGTGATTTTTCTACTTTTAACCTGTTAATATAGTGGATTAGATTGATTTTCAAACATTGAACTAGCCTTGTATCCTTGTAACAAACCCCACTTGGTCATGGTGCATAATTACTTTTATATATTGCTGAATTCTCTTTGCTAATATTTCATTAAGGATTTTTGTGTTTATATTTTTGTGGGATATTGGTCTTTAGTTTTCTTTATTTGTGTATCTATCTTTGGTAGCAGGGTAATACTGACCTCATAATGTGAGTTTGAAAGTGTTTCTTCCTCCTCTGTTTTCTGAGAATTTCGAGTTGAACTGGTGTTAATTCTTCATACATTTGTAGAATTCTCTAGTGAAACCATCTGGGCCTGGATATTTCTTTCTTGGAAGTTTTAAAATTACTAACTCCATTTCCTTAATAGTTATATGGCCATTCTAATGTTTCATACTGGAAAATTTATGGTAGTTTGCACTTTTCAAGGAATTAGTCCATTTCATTTAATTTGTCAAATATATGTGCATAATTTGTAGTATTCCCTTATTATCCTTTTGATAATGGCAGGATCTGTTTTCCTTAACTCTTGTCAACTCTGGATATTTTCCAATCTGATAGATGAATAGTAAGTCTTGTGGATTTAGTTTTCATATTTCGATATTAATTAGGTGAGTCATCTTCCTGTTTTTGTTTGTTCATATCCTTTGCCTTCTTTCTCTTTAGTTGTTTATCTTCTTCTTCTTGATTTATAAGTGCTCTTTCTAGGTTATGAATATTAACCCTTTTCCTGTTGTATATATTACACATAATCTTCCAGTTTGCATTTTAAGTCTTTTTACTGTTTCTTTTGTCACACATACATGCTTTTAATTTTTATGTAGTTAAACCAATCGATATTTCCTTTAAGGCCTCTGGGGTTTCATCAGTACTCAATCAATTTCAAGAGATATTAATCCAAATCAAACTAGCTTGAGAAAAAGGAAAGAACGTTGGCTCACATACTGGTCATTGAAGAGAGATCTCTCTGCATGGCTGGATCAAGAATCTGAAAAAGACATCGTCAGGGCTGTGTCTCCCTTCTCTTCCCACTGCTCAGCTTTCGTTTATATCTATGTGGCGACCTCATTTTCCATAAAGTAGATAGGCTCTGTGTGATGATAAAAAGGCTGCTGACAGTCTCAAGCTTACATTCTAATGATTTAGGATCCCAGAATAAGAGACTCTCAGAGTCTGTATATTATGTTCCTTGGAAGGACTCAGAATGATTTGCTTGGGTTGTGTGCCCTCTTTCCTCTTCTCCATATCTTGAGTCAGTCCATACAAACAAGGGATAGTGTGCCACGACTGATCGTTTGCCCAGCTCTGTGGCTGGTGGGTAGGTGGGGTCCCTATCAGAACCCTTGCTGTGGACCGCTCCCTAGGAGAGTGATGGGCAGGTCAAAGCAGAAGGAGTCCTCTATACGCGTCATGTTCGGAAAGACCTTCCTCAGCATAAGATGATTTTATTTTCTTCCTATACGTGTGATTTCGTTATTTTACATATGAATGTTGAACCATGTGAGAAAATGAGAGGGAGAATATGAATATGGAGTGAGGTAGGGATCCTTTGCTGGATATATTTATACTTGAAGAGAAGATGTCCTTGAAACTTGTTTGGTCACCTACTTCCCAATTTTTCTTGAATTTATTCTGAATTAACATGAATCCTACAAGATTAGAATGGTGGCAAGGGCAGGGGCTTTATCTAGCACAAGGCTTTTCACGGTGAATATTAACAAATATGTGATTTAACTTGTCTGAGCCCCAAACCCATGCTCTTCAGGGGACATCTGGGCATTAGTTTATTATATAGCAATGGGATGTATAGAGCGGGATTTAGGAGCATCACAAAGTACCTAAAAATGGGGGTAAAGGTAAACCTTGAATTCCTTCCCAGATCCCTGAAGAGAGTCCAGGGGAGGCAGGCTGAGCCTCAAAGAGGGGATAAAGGACAGAGGTGGACAGAAAACTGGCCACCTCACTACCACCTGTGTGCACATTTGGGTCACCTGTGGGGATGACCATGCATGAATGCCCAGCAGTGGACAAGGTCTTTCCTAAATGTCCCCAAGGGTTCTGTGGTCTCTTTTTAACCTTAGAAGGATCTTTAAAAATGATTCTCTTGTGCTAAAAACATATTATCTCAGGTTCAACAACTTCTTTAGTTTCCCTCCATTTCTTTTTCTTCACTTAAATTCCAGAAAGAAAATTTGAACATTTTAATTTTAAAAACACAGTATGGTCCCATGTGTATGGAATTATTTCAATAAATATGATCCCATCTATTGATCCTTCCATCTCTTTGCATGTCACCTGTCAAGAATGATTATTTCAAGATTGTGTTTGGTTTTCATTTTTTTGCTTTCTTCTTTTTAAGCTAATAAGCACTTATTTCGATAAAAGCAATAAACATTTCGTTTAAAGAATACACTTTATGATAAGAAGCATCCACATTCTGCTACTTAGAGTTGGATTTATTTTCCTCAGTACATGAGTAAATATTGTCTACTGGCAATTATTAGTTGTGAATTTGTGGTGAATCCTATTCAGAGCCTCAAAGGGCCTCAGCCATAAAAGGGAGGAGACAAGAGAAGAAACCAAGAAAGGAGAAAAAAAGAGAAGAGACACAAACATGGCAGTCAGAGCCAGGCATTAGGCCACGGCTGTGGGGGAGTCACCCCCTCATGTTTCTGTGGCAGAAGACTGCTGGTTTCCCTCCCCTCTGCTGAGAATCACTTTGTCTTTGAACACCCTGTGTGTGCCTCCATGCCTAGATTCGCAGTGTGCATCCAGCAAGCACTCTATAAATGCTTAACAGATGTGCAGTTTCCCAAGGGGGTCGTTCTCCCTAATTGGACCTCTTTGTCTTTCAGGCTCACAGGCTTTCAGCTGCCAGCCACCATCGTTAGCGTGGCCACCACCCTCTCTCTGCGTCTCATCAGCGACTATGCAGTCAGTGCCCAGGGCTTTCGCGCCAGCTATGAAGGTACGTGCCTCCCGCCTCAGCCCAGGGACACTGAGATGTGATGTTGTTGTAGCCACAAGCAGGAATGCACCACTCTCAGCAGCAGGGAAGGGTTCTTCAGACCCAGATCTTGTGCCTGTCCTAACAAGACTGGTTACTAACCAGTAACTCAGTTACTTAAATCACCCCTACTGTGTTTCCAGGAAACTCAGAATTGAAATCAAAGCCCAGCTGCTGTAGTTTATCCTGCGGGCCTGGTAACATCTATTTCTCTGTCCCCTTTAACTGGGTTTTGTTGTGTTTCTATTTTTTAAATCTTGTTTTAAATTGGGCTTAATTGTATAAGGTACCTCAGATTGTTTTTGAAAATAAGAGAGCTGTAAACGCTAAGTAAAAGAAATAAAATAAGCAGCTGAAAATTTTTTCTGCTCAATCTAGTGACTGCAGAGAGTCAGAGTAGGTTTTATATCACTCCAGGAAGAACAATCGATATTTCCTTAATAACATGGATTAGGTTTTTTTTTTTTTTTTTTTGGTTTGAGCTGTGCTAATAATTTCCACTTCTCTCAGTCTGTTTAAATATGGTGCTAGAATTCAAAGTAACACTAATATTTTCAGATTATACACTTTATTATTATTATTAACTTTATTATGTTAGCTCTGAAGGTGGTACTTGTAGATCTCTGTCATTTCCCTGAGAAATTTACATCTCATTAATGGGTAATTATGCTGCTCTTGGCTAAGACCTGCACTGCTATTTTGTGTTAAGATCATTAATAGGCATATTTTAAGACTGTTAATGATAATTAATAACAGTAATGACATAACACCCTAGTAAAGCATGCCAGTTACTCGAAAGCGTTCTTTCCCTTGCCTTTGTTTAAGAACTTAAAGAATAAGTGATGCTTTCCTGAATGGAGCTATAGCAACATAGAAATAGACACCACCTTTGCCTTGGCCAGGAATACACCATGTAAAGTGGGCAAGCCTTACCTCCTTGGCAGAAACCACCCCTGGTGATAGAGGTATAGGGGAGATAGTTTGATGCTTTAACCTGAGCAATTGAGGGCTCCTAAGAAGGTCTCATTTATTTTTAACTAAGGATTCCTGGGAAGGCTCCCAAGGAAGTTCCACGTGCCTTTAACTGAGGGCTTCTGACATAACTCCACTTCACTTTAACTGAGGGCTCCTGACAAAGACCTGCAGGTCTTTCAAGTGAGGACTCCTGAGATAGCCCAATTTCTTTTTTAAAAATGACGAGTTCCTCCCAACATCAATTCTGTGATTTTGGCCCCCCTGGCTATACCTTCACCCTGGTCCTGAATCCGGACTGATTCTCTCCAGGTTTGAGCTATGAGCTCTTACTAATAGAGGCCTCTTCAGAAGCTTGTTAACGTTTCTCCAGCCAATTAGCTCCTTCCACAATATGTGAACCTTGGGGAGATGAACTGTGTTTGGGGGTGGGGTAGGACTGAGTTAGTGACACTAGAGGAGATGCCTGCAGAGATTACAGACGTGACCAGCACACAGGAGACCCGCTGGATCCTAGGCCCTCATGGTGTTCCCATTCAGCAATCCTCGTGGATCTGTGTCTGAGGCTCTGACTTCATGAGGCTTAAGGAAATAAGTGTTCCATTGATTCCTGGCCACACTGTCCTTTCAGGGGAAAAAGCACTCCCTATCAGGCCCTTAGATCTGAGGGTACATGCATAGAGCCCTTTGAAAACAGAGGTTTTAGCCTGGAATTCACAAGCAGGGTCTGTCTATAGTTGCACATCAGGAGGTCTGTCAACTCACTGAAATTAGAGACAAAATTCTAAGGATATGTGTATCTTTTTCTAGGGAGAATATACAGTAGGGGATAGTAAAGTCACCCCCCACCTCCGGACAAATCTAGCCCCCAGGTTATTTTTGTAAATAAAGTTTTATTAGAACACAGCCACACCCATTTGTTTACACGTTGTCTGTGGCTGCTTGCATGCACTACAACCACAGAGTTGAGCTATTGCAACAGAGACCATATGCAAAAACCATAACATATTTACTCTCTGGCCCTGTACAGAAAAAGTTTGCTGACCCCTGTTGTAGAACATGCAGTCCAATACATTTGAATTAATTAAAATTAAACAAAATTAAAAATTCAGTTTCTCAGTTGAACTAGCCTCATGTCAAGTGCCTAATAGCCACATATGGCTTGTGGCTACCACATTGGACAGCACAGATTTTCCATCATTGCTGAAAATCCTTATCGGACAGAGCTGAGCTAGAACTTCTATCAGATTCATAAAAGAGTCTGTGATTCAAAAGAGGCTACAAAACATTAGTAATAAATTAAAGGACCACAGGTCCCTCCTCTCATCTGCCTGGCACAGGTGAGGCAGCCCAGGCATGAGAATGCTCAGCATCCTCAGCAGGGCCAACAAGGCAGAAGGAATGTCCTGTCCTACATCAGCCACATAATGGTGTCAGGTCTTTAAGTCATTAGTACCAAAAATTAAAGCCTTGTAGGTGAGGCCCTGGACCAGTACAAACAGGTTGCTGTAGCTGAGTGGATCTCTATGCAGTCACCTATGCAGAGTTTCTGCAAACTTTGCAGGATGTGTGGCTGGCTGTCCTTGCACTGCGTGGCAAAGCGGGGCACAGCCGTCTGGGCTATCAAGGGGGTCAGGCACCAATAAGCCAAGGCTGCGGCCATCACCAAACCCCATTGGTTTGGCTTGGGACTTGACCATGTGGCAGTTGTGCATTTGGAAAAATGTGCATTGCACCCAGTTTTGGAACAGCCAGAGTGGAGGGGCAAGGAGGGGAGGTGGGAAGAATGAGAAGGGGCAGCCACTGCTGCGAATATGTCCCAGGATATTTGCCCTGGGCTCTCTCTGTCACTGGGCTTATTCAACAACAGACCGAATAATCCCATATTTGGGGATTTGCTGGTAAACACTAGCTTCTTGGACCTACCTGACTAACTGGGGTGACCTTGGGCAGATTTTTAAACTCTCTGGGCCTCACTGGAGAAAGGTGGGGAAGATCGTTCATCAAAAGGACTCTATGAAGATTTGCTTCTCAGGAAGATCAGCCCCTCCCTTCATTGCAGAGTCCACCTTAGACATTTGTGCTGGTCGGCAAGCAGACAGACAGACAGGCTCCAGAGGAGAAGGACCCCTGGTCAGCCCAGGCTGCCCCCAGTCAGGATGGCTTCCTGTTCTCTATTCACGATGTCGCCGTATCCATCTCAAAATGGCATCAGGGCCCTGCTCCTGGTCGCTCCCCTTGGCTGACGTTCCTGAATGTCTGCTATCCAGGCGAGCTTGATCCTTCTCCACGCTCATCCACAGTGTGAAAAGTGTAGATAAGGAACTGAACTGCTGCTAGGGATTTTGGAGAAAGGTGAAGGCAGGTGAAGAGTGTCAGTTCATGGCTGCAGCCGCTTCAAGGAAAAGATCAAAAAGGCCAGTAGTCAAACCCCGAGATGAATGAAGATGCTTGATTTGTAATCCCTGGGGGCAAGAGCATGAGCTACAGCGGCTGGATGGGAGGGAAGGGGATCAACTTGTTTTAAGCACTGACTGTATGCCAGGCACTTTACGTACATTATCTCATTTAATCCCCCACGACACCTGGTGAACAGACGTTGCTATCTCCATCTCACAGACATACTCACTAGGCTGCAGGGGAGTCTCGTGTGCAGTTTAAGGCTACTTGATGGCCAGCAGCCTTAACGTGGCTTATCTGGCACTAAAGACTGTACTCTTGCCCTGCACTACGCTTCTTGCAAAACTCCTCGAGTAAGGCAGAGGCAGGCGACTCTGTTTCACAGGCGGGTAAACTGGAACTAAGTCAGTTTACTGCTGTGGCTTCAGTGTCCCTCCAGACTGGCCTGAGTCATCCTGTGGAGGCAACAGGAAATGTGTTCCAGAGCTTCTCAGCTATGGGTACCAGACAAAATACAGGATGTCCAGTTAATTTGAATTTTTAATTATTCAAATTTTTAAGTTGGAATAATGTTTAGTATAAGTATGTCTCAAGCATTAAATGCAACATACTTATAATAAAAAAAACTATCTATTCATCTGAAATTCTGATTAACTGAGCATCCTGTATTTTTATTTGCCAGATCTGGCAACCTCATTTTCAGCACTGAGTCTGAAATAGGCTCCAGGAGCCCTCACCCCACTCCCCCCACCTCCTCCTGACTCCTAGGTGTGCCTCTGTCCTGCTCTGCCAGGTAGGGCCACCTGTCCAGGTCTAGCCTCACCTCTGCCTTCCAGTGAGTATACATTTAGACATCTCTCTGCACATACACACACGTGCGCAGACATGCAGGTCCCCAAGCACTTGGGATTATGCTATATGTGCTATTCTGTAATCTGATTAATGAGGCCAACATTTTTCTGTGTTAATAAAAGTAGCCCCGATTTGTTCTTCCTAATGAATGTCAGTGAGGGAGCCATTGTGGTTTGAATATACCACAGTTATTTAACCAGTCTTATTCTGTGGACATTTAGGTGGAGAACATCCTTGTACATACAATTTAAGCCCTCGTCTAATTATCTTCTTAGAAAAAATTCTTGGAAGTGCAATTGCTGGGTCAAAGAGTATATAGATTTTACATTTTGCTGCATAATTCCAAAGCATCTTTAGAAAGGTTATACTAATGTGCACTTTTACCCACAGTGCCTGAGCGGGCCCGGGCCCATTCCCTCCACCTTGCTTACATTGCATGTTGGTGAGTTTTAAATCAGTTTCATTGATTAAAATGGGTGGGAAGTGAAATCTCATTTGTTGTTATAATTTACCTCTCTTTGATTATAGGTAAGGTTGAGCACCTGATATCACTTATTGGCCATTTGTAGATTATTCTGTAAATGGCCTGTCCTAGTCTCTGTCTACGTTTCCATTGGGGTGTTAATATTTTTGTTATCTTCTTTGTAAGTGGTTTTTGCATATTAAAGATATTAATGTGATGGGTTTCCTTTTGATGTGCAGCATTTTTAATTTTCCTGCCACTAATTTTAAATTTAAATTTTTTAATTTTTCTTTTATGATGTCTACTTTTAGTGCCATGCTTGAAAAGGCCTTTTCCATGCCAAGATCAGATCAATAAATATTCCTTTAAATGTTCATCTTATTCTTTTAGTTTTCTTTTTATTCTTCACTTCTGAATCCCTCTGGAGTTCAGTTGTTTGTCTTGGTTTCTGTGCCACCCTGTCTGATGCTCACTGTGGGTTGTTCTGTCTAAGTATGGGGACGCCTGTACCTTCCCCAGTTTGCCCCCCGGCATGTCACTCCTTGATGTTTCTAGTCTTGCTGCCATTTGGACAGTTTCTTCCATCCTAGCTTCCGGATTTCCCACTGTCCCCTGTCTATACCAGACTGATCACCATGTAAACAAGAGTTATGAACCGATCAGAAATGTACGTTAGGGAAGAGTCTGCAGGTTTTTAACGCCTAATCCCAGCTGAACCTTTGCATTTTAGCAGATGAATCATGTGTCACTCTGACACTTTTGTGAAGCCAAGCCCAGCTCTGAGTGCTGGCTCTCAGTCTGAGATCTATTTAATAGTCTAGATCTCAAAACAGGTATTTCTTTGTCTAAGTCTAACCGTGATCTTGGTAGCTCACTGTCACAGTGCAGGAAGCTTCCTTAAAAATGAAACCTATTGTATTACACTTACTATCTCCACATAAAATTTAAAGGATGAGGCAGGCTTATCTTTGCAAATGCCCTGGTACCGATAAGGGGACAGGTGGTGTAGTGCAAGGATTCAGATCTCAGGTCCTGGGTTCAGACATCTGGAATCAAATCCTGTCTTGCCACTCACTTGCTGTGTAATCTTGGACAAGTTATTTCATTTCACTAGGCCACACATAGCCTCAGTGCCTGTAAAATCAGGGTAAGAATAATACTTCGTAGAACTGTTGTGAAAATTAGGAAAGAGACTGCACAAGTCACATGATGTGCTCAGTACGGGACCTGGCAAATTGTCAGTGCTCAATAAATGTCAGCTAATTAATTAAGTCACTCTCATCCTAACCTTACTTGACTGGGATTATTTCAGGAGATGGAAGAAATAACCAACTCTTTAAGTGACAATCCCAGCCCCACCCCAGCTGCTGGGCTCCTGAGTCTGCATAAAATCCTCAATCCAGCTTTTCATGGTGTGGCTAGTCTTACAAGCAGAAAGTGGCTTCCATGCAGAAGAAGGAGTGTTCTCCATAGCCATGAGCCTCCAGCACTGCCCAGAGCATGCCCAGTGGACAGGGATGAAGTCTCAGGCCCTGTCGCCAGGTGAGTTGCAGCTAATGAGGCCAAGGTCAGGAATTTAGTCTTTTCATGGCCTCTTCTCTTTATGTCAGAGATTTTGGCTTAACACCTAAGGGTTCTAGTAACAAGTCCAGTAGGCCCTAGACTTTTGGAGTCATGGACTTGAAAGCTATGACGCACACACACTCACATAAACACAAACACAACACTTTTCCATTTAATTAAGTGAATTCACAGATGCCCTGTAGCCCACCCATAAGCCCCTAGTCCACCTGAAAAACTGAGACCAGAGAGACTGACATCTCACATAAAGTTGGTGGTAGAGATTCTGTCATTCATCGAGCTAATATTTATTGAGCATCTACTGTGGACACTCCCTGATTTTTCAGCCAAGCCTCATTTCTGCAGTCACAACTTGTGCCCTCTACCCTGATCCATCTGCCCTCCCAAAGGAGAACGGGGAGGAAGAAGTGCTCAACTTAGTGTCACTTCTGAAAAAATGCCTCTGTGTGCTGTTGCCACCAGTGGAAGGCCAGTGATGTCATTTCTGCATAAGGATCACAGCATGCTGAAATAGGGGCAAATAGACAAAGCTGCAAGGGATGGATAGACGGACAGGGAGCTCCCTCTTTTGCTTTACCAGGAGAGGCAGGCTAGAATGAGCTTCAGACAAAGTGTGCTTTCGTGGCTTTTGGAGGTGTGCATAGGATTGAAGGTGTTCGTACCACTGTGCACACAGGAAAATTGTGGTCCAGAGATGGAACTGGAACTCAGTGCATTGGAGAAATGGACACTCCCCCCATTTTATTCCTTCCTGTAATTAGACCTGCTGATTTTCCTCTCCCAGCCTCAGCCTGTCAGACAATTTCCTCATTCAGAAAGAGCAACCCAATTCTGGACACTATGCAGACATTCAAAATTGGGCTAATGGAAGTTATTTGATACTATGTGTATACAATTTGCACTGTTCAGACCACTCTGGGCCAGAACAGCAGAACAGCAGGCCAAGGCATCCCCTAGGGTGGGGGGAGATGAACGTCCATTTCCTCTGCCTAGGAGGGATGGTGTGTGCTTTCTGAGTGAACCTGCTCCATTTCCAATGGCTCTGCCTTGGGAGTTGGGGAATATTCATTTTAATCAGGACTGTAGAGTGGCAAATTAATACATAGAGATGTGACATTTGAGACAAATTGGGCAGCACTTCTCAATAAGTGGGGAATCAGGATGATTTTCATATCACGTTCTCAATAATCCCACAAATAGTTCATCATGCACAGTTACATTTTCCCCCACTGGGGCAGAGTATTAACATAGCTGTAAGGTGATGTTATGCCGAACTCTCGTGCCCTGACCCTCTTCATGTCAGGTGTCAGAAGAAACAGCAAAGAGGGGAAAGGAGCATTTGCAGGCAGCTGGATGGCCTGCAGGTGAGGTGTACCTCTGCTTTACTTCTCTGTCTCATTCATTCATTCATTCATTCAGCATCGGCTATGTGCTAATCCAGAGGTCAGCTTTAAGGATGCAAGAATGAATAAGTGGTCCCTATCTTTAAGGAGCTCTGAGACCCCCAGATGTTGGAGAGAATAAGAGAACAGACACGGGAGTCAGAATGATGTGGGTTCAAAGCCTGGCTTTCCTTCAGACTTGCTGTGTGACCTTGGGCAAGTCTCCCAACCTCCCCTCAACTGACTTTTTGCAATACAGAAACTGTAACACCCACCTCAATGAATTGTAATGAGGATTAAAGGCAAATGCCTGGCACAGAGTTGCTATTCAATAAATACCAATTCCTCTACCACAGGAGAAAATTGCTTTCATGCCTGGTTAGGTCTCTGGAGATCAAGTCCAAATTCTGCTGTGTCCCCACTGTGTGACATTGGGCAAGGCACTGAACCTCTCAAATCCCTTCTACAGAACTTGGGCTAACCCTCTCTTCCTTTCAAGGGGACAAAAAGATTCAAGCAACAAAAAGGTTCAAAGAATTATTAGATGATAGGGTGCAAGGATCTCAGAGAGCTTTCACTTAAAACCCTTTAATTGCTTCCAGGATGGTGTCCAAACTCCTTACTTGGCCATTAAGCCCTGGGCATCAACCCCACCTCCACCCTCTTCTTCCTCCAGCCACACTGGACTTTGTCCAGTACTCAGATGCACTACACTCTGTCTCCTTTCTCATCCTTCAGACAGCCTGAGTCCCCTCTCCTGAGCCTCCATCTCTCCACAGTCTTCTCTTCTAGTCTCTGCTTGAACAGAATCCAGGAGGCCGCCCCTGTGCACAACACCCCCGTTGTATTCTCTCTTGGCTCCCTGTACCCCTCTCTCCATCACGCGTATCACTCGTGTGTTTCCAGTTCCTTGCTTGCCTTCTCCGTGCCCATGTGTGTTTCCGGACAGCCAGAGCACTCAGCAGAGCAGCAAGGTCAGAGCTCAGAACTGGAAGAAGAATTGACTCCTGGTTCAGCCAGTTAGTAGCAAGTGTGTGAATTTGAGCAAGTCGTTTCACTTCCTCTGACCTCCCTTGTCATAGGAGGACAATAATGATAATAAACCCAGCTCCATGAGATTGTTGTGGGTAGAAATGAGGCAGCACGTGTCAAGTGTTCCTAACAGTGCCTGGCATAGAGTAAACACTCAGGAAGCAGGCATGTGAGCTGTTAGGGTCACCACTCACAGCTGTGCCTCGCCCAGCCTCCGACACATAGTAGAAGCTCAATAAATACTGATTTAAATAAGTGAATGGATAAGTGATCGTCTCACCCAGTGTAAAAGACCCAGACAAAGAAAGATACTAGTAACCTGTTTCATTGAGTGTAAGATGCCCTCAGTCATAAGATGTAGCTTTGTTTGATGTACCAGTAAGAAAAAAAAAAAATGCTGCCAATTGAAGTATGGCATGCCATCGATCATAAGACACGTCCCAATTTCAGAGAGATAAAACTATGGAAAAGCTTGCACCCTAGAACCAATGAAATACGATAAGTGCTTAATTGCTTTTGACCACCCCTTGGCCTCAGTTTGGGGTGGGCTCATCATTCCGACCTCTTCCCTGACCCAGTGCTCTCTAATGGTCAGGCCTCCTCTTTTCTAGCATTCACGTGGAGGCTCTCGGCCCTGTGATCACCTCTTAATTTATTCTCATGGCTCCAAGTCTCATTACTTCTCAATTTTCTGCATTGAACTCTATTTAACACCTATTAGCACAGGTCTTCAGCTGATAAATGCCCTTTTCACAGGAGGCAGCAGGGTGCCCCAGGCTTGACCCTCCCTCCCATATCTGTGCCCAAGCGAGGGGGGGGGGCCCATAGAATCCCAAAGGTGGTTCATTCAAGACCACTGCCAGCTCAGCCCCCGTCCCTCCCATAACAGCCCCCATGACACCGAGAACCCACTGGTGGAGACCTGGATGTGATTTCTCCTAAGTGGATAGGAGGGGAGAGGGTCAGCCTACAACACTGCTCTGGCAGGGAGCTTAATGGGCACACACATCTATCTCCCTCCTGTAGACTTGGGTCAGGTGACCCCATCAGAGCTTCTTCCACTGACCCCAGGCCTGGAGGCTCAGGGGACACGTGCCTTTCTACCATCTCTTCCTTGGGGTGACTTATTTCCCAACCTATGAGCCCAGCATCAGTGTGGAGAGAACACTTCCTAGGAAAAGTATCACATTGAATATTTCAGCCCCTCCTCTTCCCATTAATTGATAATTTGGGCTGATTATCTCCTGTTTTGGATTATTCTTTCCAGCCCTTTCCTTCATTAGTGTGAATAATTGAGGGTTGAACCCATTGACATTTTCTTTTAACAGCAGGAGAGAAAAGCACTTCCAGCGTTAGGTGGGGATTCTGGTTTGAAGATTTGGAGATGAACAGATGGCATTCCTTTTGGTCCCATTCAATGATAGGAGTTGTTTCACAGTCCTTTACCCTCATACGAGGGTGCTTCAAAAAGTTCATGGAAAGATTTATACTATCTTTTAATTCTATTTTTCCATGAACTATTTACAGTGCCCTCGTATAAGCTTCAGGATCCATAAGCCCAGGGCCTCTGAAATGGAGAAAACAAGGGGACTGGACAAGGTGATCACCTCTGACAGGTGCAGCGATGCAGTGGGGCTTTGCAGACACTGACACGTTACCACCTGGTGAGCCAGGCCTTAGGATCCCCATTTATAGATAAGGAAGTTGAGGCCCAGAGAGGTTAGTTTCCTTGCCCGAGGTTATCCAGCATATAAGAGTCATGCACAGTTTGAAAATAGGTCTGGTTCCACAGCCCACACTCTCCCCACTGTGTGTTGCCTCCACGTGGTTCTCAGGGCCTGCGCTCCCACCTATCCCAACCCCGCAGAAAGGAGGGGCATGGAGAGTCAGGTGGGCCAACAGCTCAATGCTACCACATCCCCCAGTCCTGGCCTTGCAGCGGACGTCGTTGCTTCCTAGACCCTGTCTTGCAGACAGTGGCTTTGTTTTCCTGCTCTGTGACCCTCCTTCCAGCTCTCTGCTTCCTATTTTTCCCTCAAGATCTTTATCCAGCCATATTTTAGGAGTAAAACAGACTGGGCTTGGTAATGAATTATATTACCAGGAATTGGTCTTATGAGGAGGACGGGGCAGAGGAATGGGCAAGTCAAGCCTGTTTTAGCTTCAGGGCCTCCGTACGTTCTGTTCCCTCAGTGTGCACTCGCTGCCCGGTGGTCCCATAGCACTCTCTCTTTTTTCATTCAGATCTGAGCTCAGATATCCCCTCATGGAGAGGCCTTTCTGACCACAGCCCCCCCTACCACACCACTGCTGTTACCCCCTGACATGGGATGATTCTTTGTTTATTTGCTATTGTCCTTCCCTACCAGCGTGTGAGCTTCCTGGGGTCAGAGGCTTCGTCTTTTTTGCATTGTTCTTGTTCTCTGCTGAATCCTCAGCTCCTAGAACAGGTCCTGGCACCGGTTAGGTGCTCAATAAATATTGGGTGAATGAATGAAATTAAAGGCCAGAAAAAAAAAAAAGAGCAGAGGCGATTGAGCAACTGCAAAAAATCCCTTAGGTCAGTGAGGACTATGGGAAGGGGAGTGGCAGGAGCTAGTCTGGAGTGAGGGTCTGGGACCAGCTCACGCAGGGCTTGGGTGGCCACAGAAAGGAGCTTGGGCTTTATTCACAGGCAGGGACAATCACTGAAGGGTCTTAGGCAGGGAAGAGACACAGTGAGATTTGTGCTTTAGAGACAGCGGGGAAGGGAGGGACAGATTGGAGGCAAGGGGGCCAATCCTGAGGGACGAGGGGGACCATTGTCCAGCATAGAACTGTGCCTGGAACTGCACCAGCACCAGGGATGGTGCCAGGACAAGGGGAGACCAACTGCAGGGCTCGCTCCCCCCATTCCCTTTGTGGGCAGACGTCTACACTGCTGGGGCAGAAGGAATGCCCTGTACATGCAGCGGCCTAGCATTCACAATTGCTCCAACAGAAATGTTTATGATATTCTTGTCTGTTCTATAGATATTCATGATGTGACTGTCACTGATTGAATAAGCTCACCTTAAGAGTCCCGATAAATAGATGAATGTTCAAGTGCTAGGGTCTCCGGTTAGAAGCGGTGTGGAGGAAGCCCTAGGGATCACATGTGGAAGCCGTGCAGAGGATTCAGAGCAGGGAGGGAGAGCAAATGCACTGGGTGATGATGAGTGTGAGGATGATCGTGAATGCTAGCGTTGCTGGAGTTCTCACCAGGTGCAGGGAATCTTCTAAGTGCCTTGCATTGTAACATTTGGTCCTGTGAGGTGGGCACTATTATTATCTGTATTTTACAGATGAGGCACAGAAAGGTTAAGTAACTTGCTTGAGGTCACACAGCTAGTGAGAAGTAGAATGTGGGTTTGAACCCAGGGAGTTTGACTTCAGCCTGCCACAAGGAATAAAATCATTTCACACAGCCGGGACTATTGGATCAAAATAAATTATTCCACTATAATAGGGAGCAGTGTCAAGCTTTGTACTTTAGTTTAAAGCATGTAACAAAAGGAAAAGATGTTGTAACATGACAATATGACTATATTCCAATGTAAAGTTTCTGTATAATAAAAATAATCTAAAATGGAAAGAAAAACAACTGACCATTGAAGAATATTAGAACATAGATCGCAGCAAAGAGTTAATCTGTATGTTGTATAATGAGCCCATACTAAGTGGTGAGAAAGATATCCAAGAATTCACACCAGAGGAAATAGAGTCAGCAAATAAATAAAAGGAAAGCTATTTGGTCTTGCTAGTTATCAAAGTAATGTAAATTAAAACAATAAAATGGTACTTCATCCCTATTAAATTAGGCTGCAGAACTTTCGATACAGCATTGGAGCGGCTGCAAAGAAACGGACACACTCACACGTAGCTGGTGGCGATGTAAATTAGTCCTTTGGGAATCCAACTTGACAACATGTATCAAGAGTCATAAAATGCTCATGTCGTTTGACCCAGTAATTCCCCTCCTGGGAATATATCCTATGGAAATAATTCAACACAAGAAGAAAATTATGTGCATGGAAGTGTTGATTTCAGCATTATTTATAATGATGAAAAATTGGAAACTGTAAAAATGTCCAACAATAGGGGAATGGCTGGGAAAATTATGGTATACCTACCTAATAGATTTATGCAGCCATTTAAAATTATAATAGCATTACTTAATACAGAAAGATGTTTATAGTATTATTTTCAGTGAAAAAAGCAGAATGCAAAATTTTTTCCCCATATTTATTACAACCATGTAAAGTAGGTCATGTACGGACAGGGATTAGATGGACATATAAAGGGAAACAATTGACATGGGAGGACAGTGAGATTGTGGGTGATTTTTTAAAAATTCCTCTTTATGGCTGCTCTAGTGTGTGATACATAGCAAATGGAAGAAAATACAAAATCAAAGAGTGAACTAAAACTAAAACCAATAGCAATGAAGTCCCGGCTTGTGTGAAAACTACATAGAGGTTTCAGTTGGCAGTGAACATAACATAAGACAAATGTCACATGGCTCTGTTAATAGAAGTGTAGACTACAGATCTTGGGAGGTGGATGTTATCAGAGGAAAGAAACCCACATAATAAAGCATTGATCAGTAACAAGGTGATTTTGAGGGTCATGGATTGTATCTTCAGCACAAGACCCAAAACAGAGTAGGCATTTGGTAGGAATGAATGAGAGAAGTAATGATCCCATGAAGAACAGTTAACGAGAAGACCTAGAAGTGACATGAGTATTTGTCACATAGAAGATGAATAAGGGTTTATTCTGGGTTGCTCCAGAGAACAGAGTAATGTCCAATGGAATGATGTTAGATGCAGGTGAATTTCAGCCGAGAGTCAAGAAGAAGTTTTATGTAGTTTGAATTACCATCATTTGGAGTAGGCTGCCTTGTGAGTTAATGAGCTCCCCATCTCTGGTGGTGACCAAGCAAGGGTTTGATGGATCAAGCTCTACCAGGGATGCTGTTAGCTTACTTTTCAAACTGGCATACGTACTGGATTTCATCAAAGTTAACATTCTATTCCAACTTAAAGAAAATAATTCTATTGATTATAAGGTGCACCATTATTTTATGCACCACTAAGAAGAAAAAACTCTGCCCATTAAACTATGACACACCCTTGATTGTAAGACTCATCTCAGTTTCTGAGTCATTTAAATGTGAAAAAAAAAATCAATTAAATACTATATAGTCCTGGGACATATATAGTGTATTGGGAGTACCCAAATCTATAGGCAAGTGGCACATTTTTCAATCTTAGCTTATATATATTTCCATTTCTCTATATATGTAAATCAAATAGTAAACTAAATATATATTTAAACTAAATATATATATTAAGTATGAATTTTAAATATGTTTCCATATAAGTCAAAGAGTAAACTAAATATATATATAATTTTAACTAAGTATATATAGTTATAAACACAGTCATCCCTCGGCACCTGTGGGGATTGGTTCCAGGACCTCCTGAGGACATCAAAACCAAGGGATTCTCAAGTCTCCCAGTTGGCCCTGTGGAACCCATGGCTACAGAGGGCCAACTATATATACATATATACATAAACTAAATATGTATACATTTATATACACATACACACACACACAAAGCTCATGGAAAGATTTGTATTATCTTTCAGTTTTATTTTTCCATGAACTTTTTGAAGTACCCTCGTATAGAGAGAGAGAGACGGGGAGGAGAGAGGAGGAGGGAGGGAGCGAGTAATTAAGTGCGAGCGGGCATCTTTTGAAAGACAGAGGAGGAAACCTCAGAGACCTGTCCTGCTGGCCACTGGCTGTATTAGCTTGGGCCCCCAGACCCCGGGTACATGCACACACGTTTTTTTCCTGCCGAGGATTTCTTCATGTGAGAAGCACAGCTGAACTGGATAGGGAGTTGCCCTAGATGCCTTCTAAAATCCATGACAAATCTAAAAGTCACTAATTCAATGAATCTATGATACTGTAACAGTGCTTTAAATCAATAACTCCCCATCCATTAGTTCTATTGATTTTGATCCACGGCGTTTTCTAATCTCTAGTATTGGCCTGGGCTCTGCCTACCAGTTCCCATCAACAGTAAGTCTGCAGGGATAGAGGCACATGGCCAGTCCACTGTCCCACAACCATCCTCCTGTCCCATATTCCCAGCATCCTCTGGTACCATTGTAGCCCTTTGTAATCCAGGAAGCTGCAGTGGGCCTAAGAAGGCATGGCGGTTTTGCCTGGGGCACAGATAAGCCTAGACCCAGTGCCCTTAGGTGCCCCCCTCATGCCTCTCACTTGGCTAGTCTCCCACCCCCTTCTGGAGGCAGGAGGAAAGCAGGAAGCAGCCAGGACAGTAGATGAGCTTGCACTGTGGAATCATATATAGTTCTTGGGTTAATCTGCTGCTCACCGTGTATTACGTGGGGAATGCTCTAAATTAGCCGTGAGCCTCAGTTTTCTCATCTGTAAAATGGGGCTGTTGCCTGAGCACAGTGAGATAGCGGCAGTGCTCATCCACAGCCATGCCCAGTGAGGCTGAGTGTGCATCCTCCTGCAAGATCCTGTCTTGCCCTGGGACCACAGGAGAGTCTTCTAAAACTTCCATGCCCATCTCACATGGAGGGGAGATGCAGGAAGATGTCCTTCCTTTCTTGGGAAAGATTTCTGCAAGGCTGTGATCCAGTCTTCACAAGCCAGGGAGAATGTTCTCCTTCTTGTGCGACACACCCCCCTGTCTTGAAGAACAGTGCGGCCCCCACTTAGAGGCAGCACATGGACCGGTTGGCTTCTGGCTGAGGCTTTTTGGGACACAGAGTCTCTTTCTTCATTTCTCATGGTCCGATTAAGCACAAATTGAGAAAATGCCCCCAAACACTGTCAAGGTTATGAAAAACTGGCTTTGTTTTTTGTTTTTTGTTTTTTTGTTAATCTACCCATCCATCCACATGCCTTGACTGTCTACTCTGAACAAAGCCTGGGGAAACCCCCAGGGGCAAGAGCCAACCCTTGCCCTTGGGCAGTCATGGTCCAGCTGGGGAGACAGATGAGGAATCAAGCAACTGTGATGACTGCATAAGAGATGAGGGCATGGGGCACGGTGGTCACTTGGTTAGGATCCAGGAAAAGAGCTCACTAAATGGACTGTGGATTCCACACTACCATCTACTGGGAAATCCCAGGCTCTGAGTCAGCAGCAGGCCTGACCCCTCAAGGTGAGAGTTTCCCTAGCACATTCAAAGGACAGAGATCCAGCTGGTGAGACTGGAGCAGACTTAGTGTGAGAGAGCGGCAGGAGGTGACAGAGGGAGAGAGAAGGGGCCAAGTCATGCACAGCCTTTACGTTATGGGAAGGACGTGGCTTCTACTCTGAGCCCCACGGGGCCTGTTGGTGGGTTCTGAGCAGAGGACGACCTGATCTGACCTGCCTTTAAACAGCTGCTGTGTTGAGAATATGCTGAAGGAGGGCAGGAGGGGGAGCAGGGAGGCTGGCCAGGAGGCCACTGCAGCGGTGCAGGCGAGAGACAAGGGGGCTTAGATGGGGGCAGTGGCAGTGGAGATAAATCCTGAAGGTGGAGCCAACAGAATTGGCTGACAGATTGGATGTGGGTGTCAGAGAGAAGCCAGGGTAGCTCTAAGGGTTTTGGCTGGAGCAGTTGTTGGCAGCATGGAGAAGCTAAGATGCAGAAGCCTGTGGGCAGAGCAGGCTTGGAGTGTGGGGATCGGCGCTCGGTTGGGACTGTTGGGTGTGAGATGCTTGCTGGGAATCTAGGAGGAGCTGGAGGGTGGGCAGTTGGATGGAGAGAGCCTGTCCACAGATATAAGTTGGAACATCCTCAGCATGTAGATAGTATTTAAAGCCAGGAGGTCAGATGACATGGCCTCAAGAAGGAGCGGAGATAGAAAAGATTCTCTTTACTCTCAACAGCTGCATCTGCCTGTAGTGTCCAGAGAGGACCCTTCAACCCCTTTTTCCCCCAGTTGTGGGTCTGGAAAACACTTATGTCTGTTTCCCAGTCCTTGCAGCAGCTGTAGCTTTAGTTCTTTCCAGAGGCCCAAGAAGGGGCAGGTCAGCCTGCAGAGAGCTGGGGACCAAGGACAGTACTGACACTGGCAAAGGAGAGTTGGTGCTTGCCCTGAGGGGCTTACCGGCTCCCTTCTTATCTTCCTGCAATAGGTGCCCAGCCCTGGGCAGGAGCTCAGCAGATGCCAGCTGAGCGGAGGGAGGCAGGATCCCTGGAGAGCTCGTGGGTTCTATCCCACGGTCCTGAGAGTAACAGGAAAAGCCTGTGTTGCTGACAGGATGCCCCTCTGAGCAGAGAGAGGCAGGTCGTGGTGTGTGTGAGGGGGTGGTGCTGGGAGCTGGTGACGGCACAGACAAAGGATCGCCGGCAGCACAGGGAGCAGAAGCTCATCTCTGCCTGGTGGGCACCTATTGCCCAGGGAACTGTGGATTGAAAAATCCATAACAGGCATGACAGTGAGTGATAATACTTGAAAGGAAATCACAATGTCTGCTTTCAAAGCAGCGTTCCCTGGAATGCCGATCTGTGCTCGATTCCCGTTGCTGTACCTTTGGAGATGGCCAGAACGCTAGCCAGCTTGCTGGTGTTAACACAGGAAGAGCAATTAGCGAAACTGTGGCTTGGGCTCCGTGTTGGGCTTCTTTCTAAAGGCTAATTGTTGATTTGCAGCAGTGAGGCCTTAGGGACGCATCCCAAGTGGGGGGTCCAGGAAAACAATGACCAGTCCTAGTTACTGCGAAATGCAGACAATGACTGATCTTGGTTACCGCTAAATGCAGACAAGAAATGCAGACAAGCTCGAGAGAGGCAAATGTGTTCCCATTGTCCCAGGGCCCTGGCAGCTATGACAAAAGGAACTGTTTAGGATTTGGCAATATTTCATTGGCTTTGTCTATGTGACTGTGTGTTTTTGAAGGAGAATCATTCATTCATTCAACAAATGTTTATGAAGCATCTACTACTATGTGCCAGACCCAGTTTGAAACTCTAAGCTTAAAGCGGTGAACAAAACTGACAAAAATTCCTGCCCTTATGGAGCTTACATTCTGGTATATGGAGCAGATAATAGATAAACTAAATGAGTAAAATATATAGTATATAAATGTTGGTGAGTACAAAGCAAACCAAAAAACAGAGAAGAGGATAAGATGGATCCAGGGTGGGGAGATTATAAGTTTAGATTGGGTGGTCAGGAAAAACCTCCTTGGAAGGAGATATTTGTATGAAGACCTGAAAGAGGTGAAGGGTGAGCCACACAGTATCTGGGGGAGACTACTCCAGGCACTGGGAACAGCAAGTGCAAAGGCCCTGAGGTGGGCCCAATGCATTCAAGCAGCAACAGAGTCACAAGTGGCTGGAGGGGATGAGTGGGGGAGCAACGCTCAGGAGAAGGAATCAGAGAGGCCACAGAGCCAGATGACCTGGGACCTGATAGACTGTTTTAGAACTAGAAGAAAACTTTGCACCGTATTCGGCCCCAATTCTCAGTTTTTTAGATGAGGAATCTGACCCTGCAGGCAAACGGTTTGTCCATCGTCTCACTGTCAGTAGCTGACCTGTTTCTAACGCTCAAGTCCCTTGACATCCAGATTATTCCTTTTCATTCAAATCATGTAGTCACTCAGAAGACGTTTTATAGACATCTCACTTACTATTGGAAATGAGAAGTAAACAAGACTGGTGGTACGGCCCAGAGAACTAGGGTGGACAAGCTACGGACCCTCAGGAGCAGGTGCTCACAGACCGTCTTTGTTTTACGTCCCGTCCGACAGAAGCACTGGAATGTTTACATCAGCCCAGAGCAAATGGAAACAGGGCTCCTCTTGCCCAGTTTACCAGGGTGATCTCTGGACTATTGACAGCTTTGACATCAGTCCCCACCCCCCACCTTTACATCTAGAAGTTATTAGACAGAATTATTAGACTAGGGTTCGGCCTCTAGTGAGAAAAGAACCTAAGCATGTAGGAATTTGACCAGGAATTACTAGCATAATGCAGGCCACCTCTGCCTGAGCCCTCGTGGAGCTCCCAGCCCAGCTTTGGGACAGGCCAGCTGTCCAGCACAGTGACTGTGGCTGTGATAGGAGTGGACGGGTTAGGGAAGGCTTCCTAGAGGAAGCAGAGACCTAAAGGATGAGCAGGAGGTAGGTATGCCTTCCTGAGGCCGAGGGGGGCTCGTTAGCAAATCACCAGGAGAGTCGGTGTGGCAGGCGGCCCTGGTGATTATCCACCTGGGTTCAGGTTCAACCCTACTGGTTATGCCCTTTGTGACCTTGGGCAAGTCATTGAACCTCTCTAAGCCTCAGTTTCCTCATTTTTAAAATAGAGATAACCATAAAACCCAGTTATTGTGAGGATAAAATATTGTAAGGAGAGTGGAGGTAGACTATTTAGCACATTATAAATGCTCAGGAGATGGTATGTATTATCCTTATATGGCAGAGCATTGTGGACTGTAGCACTCAGCCTGGGCCCTGCTTCCTGGGGTGATACCACCATGCCTGAGTCTTAAAGGAAGAGCGTCAACGAACTGAGGGAAGGGTAAAGAAGGGAGAGGAAGGCATTCCAGGCAGATTGGGCAGCCCGAGCAAAGTCATGGAGGCCGAGGCCGGCGTGGTAAGTGTGAAAAGCCACATGTAGCTCGGTATCAAGAAATAAGAAGAAGGTAAGGAAGGGGTGAGATGACGCTGTAAAGATAGGCAGGGTCTAGTGGGTATAGGCCTTTAAGAACGTTAAGGACCTGAACGTCGTCCAGCAGACAACAGAGAGCAACTGAAGGGCTCTTGGAAGCAAGGAAGTGGCATGATGCGACATTCCAAAAGATCACCCTGGCTGCGAGGGGAGGATGGATTGCAAGGGTTCAAGACGAAAGGTTGGGAGCACATGGAGGAAAACTCTGCATTGGTCCAGATCAGAGACGATGGGGCCTGAGCTAGGGTAGTGGCAGCGGGGACAGGATGGAGCAGACAGGCTGGGTTGAAGTCACATAGGAGTGAAATCATCAGGACTTAATATTTTATTAAATATGGGGAGGATGGGGGAGGCAATGAAAGCAAAAGAATGTCCAGAATGTCCCAGGAGGTCAAGCAGCTTTCGGAAAGAAACTCCAGTGGATTCAGGAGTTGAGCACTTCCGTGTGCTAGTTACCACCATGAAAGGTGTGAGATCAGCCGGGGAGTGGCAGCTACAGTGGGGAGACACCCAGAGCAGGCTGAGGAAAGGCTTGCACGGACCAACCATCATTGGAGTCCAGGGACGATGGGAGTCAGCTGCGCAGATACCAAGGGGTCAGTGCCTCCAGGAGGAAGGGGTGTCAGCAGTTGTAAATGCAGCCAAAACATATCCAGAAAGACGGAGACTGTACAATATCTGCTGGATTCTGCCTCGCCCCCAGTGCAGGGAGCTGGGGCATGAACTGGAGGTGAGTGAGTAGAGAAGGGCATCTGGACACATCTATTGAGACATTTGAATAATAAGGGGAGATGTGGGACCAAACGACGATCTGGGCTTGTTTGGTTTGGTTTTCACTGTAGGAGAGACCAGAGTGGGTTTAAAAACCAAGGTGAAGAAGCTTGCTGGAAAGGAGAGAAAGGGCTGACAAAGTCCTGGATGGAGAGATGGACTGGCCCTGAGAAGAAGTAACCCTCTATTCTCTGAAACTGGCTACAAGTTGTTAAGGATGGGGATGGATGCCGATAAGTCTACATATTGTTTGTGTGTGTCATATGTGTCAGAGGGCAGGGAGGTGGACAGAGAAAGCTGTGCATCCCAAATATCCTCAATTTCCTCAATAACAGGCTGAGGTGAGAAGGGTATGAAGGCTTCAAATCACTGTTCTTTCATTCATTCAGCAAATAGTTATTGTGCACCCACTGTATGCAAGGCACTCGAGAGGCACTGCGAATGCATTCGCGAACACCACGGATCCTGTCCTCGTGAAACTCGCAGTCTGGAGGAGGAATAGACATTAAACAAATAACCACACAAATACTCATAAAAATCAATAAACATGTCAATGAATAAATGATCACATGAATAAACATATCTTATGACATCACTTTTACTCCTGTTAAGCTTCAACTTTATTAGAAGCTGCCCATCTGTGTGGTTAGATGAGAAAGCTTTTTCAAACCTGAGCTTGTTCTGCTTAGTTCTGCTGAACAGGACAGGACAGTGATAGTGCCTGTGGCAGCCCACTAGGGACTGCCTTCAGGTGGACAGAAGTCTGCTGACTTAACCTTCATCAGGCTCTTAGTCCTCGGGCCCAGCATTTCTCCACCTTGACTTGGAGGAGCTTCTGCCCATCACAGTCTCTAGATGACAGGAGGCACACAGCACAGCTAACAGAGCTGCACGTGGAGTCAGGACACCTGGATCAATGTCCCAGCCAGGCCTCTTGCTAGGAGGACAATTTTAAATGAGACATTGAACCTTTCAGGGCCTCCGTTTCCCCCTCCATAAAAACAGAGTTAATGCTCATACCTTCTGTGCCATCACATGGTGCTTGGAGAGGTTACATGAGGGGACACATGGGAAAATGTGTGGTGGAACGTAAAGCACCGAGCACAGCTGTGGTTCATTTCTAACCTGGGCCAACTTGCAGGTGGAGCCACTGACCGATGAGCGCAGGGAACTGACAGCAGGTTTCAGAATCCCGATTTGGTTTTGCTGGCTTTAGAAAGTGTAATCATTTGTTGGTTTAAGTGAGATCTTCAGGCTTTTTCAGAGTCAAACAATTTATACTTAAACTGCAGCTTGACAGCCAGACTTGGATATGCTTGTCTTTTTTCAAGACCACATGTCTTGCTTTTACAGATTATCTGTTATATGTTCCTGGGAGAAAATGGAGAAAACTTACAAAAGCAAAAAGGAGAAAATTGAAATCAACTATTATCCAACCCCCCAGATATAACCACAATTAGTATGTTGGTATTTATTCTTCCAGGCTTATGTGTATATGTGTGCATAAAACTGGAAATATATATATATATGTAAAATATATTGGTTAAATAATTATAACAATACATATATGAGTACATATAATATATATATATATATATTTATACTATTTGTATTGCTATAATTATTTAGCCAATCCCCTGTGTTTAAGATTTAGATTGTTTTTGCTTTTCCCCCTCGATAGATAATGTTGCAGTGAAAAATTCCTATATATAAATCACTGTGTTGTATCTGATTATTTGCTTAGAATAGATCCATAAAGGTCATGGCCATTTCAAAGACTTTTGGTATATGGTTTCAAATTGCTTTCCAGAAAGATTTATGTTCTTACCTGAAATGTATACCCATTTTCTCACACCCTCCGCAACACTGAGTATTAACATTTTTAAACAATGGTTTACCAATTTGACGGTAAAAGATGGTTCTGCAACATGGGTGAGAGGAAGCCAGTCTTGAGGAGTTGCCTGTATCCCAGCAGCTGTAGGAATCTCAGCAGAACTTCTCTTCCTCAGAAGCTTGTTCCATGGCCATGGCTCTGGCCTGCCTCTTGTTCACTGAGGACCCAGTGATGCTCCCTGAGAACTGGGTTAGTACCCCTGTATGCTTGACCCAGAGAGGGACACTCCCTGTAGGCTGAGGTCAGGCCTGATGCTCAGGGGTGTCTCTGCCCCGGAGAGAGAGAGAGAGAGAGAGAGGGAGCTGTAGGTCGAGTCAGACCAGTCCCCTGCATATCATCTTGGATGTGATTCTGGGCTTAGACTTTAAGGTCCTCTTTTAGGCTCCACCAGAATTGCACCCCAGAATGCTCTGCTCATTCATAGGCTCTCTTTCCAGATGAGATGCAGATCCTCTGAAGTCAGTGAGCTAGCATTTTGCCCCTAGGAAAGGACATTCTCATGCCTAGATGGTAGCACCAGGGTGTCCAGGCATGAGAGAGTCTGGCAGGTCACCTTCCTCACCAGCCCTTGCTTACTCCTTGGGGGCTTTCATTGTCCCAGGCCTAGGGCACCTTGGGTGGTTATAACTCCACCTGGACATGGCTGGAGGCAAGAGAGTACAAACTTCCCAAGTCAGTACCCAAGAATGAAATGTGGCTTCTACATTTATTCACCCAATCTTGCATCCTGCTAGATATTAGGAGAAAAATGAAGATAGACAAGACCAGGTTCTTTGGTGTCTTCTAGGAACTCAAAGTCAAGTAAGACAGACAAGCCCATAAACCAGCAATTACAAAACAAAGGGGTTAGCGATAAGCCTCAGAACAGTTTCTCTGTTCTGCCAAGACTGCTTGCCTATCTTTATCTGTTACTTACACTTGAGAACAAATTCCTCTGGAAGCAGTGTGGGATGGTGAACTGGAAGAGAGAGGGTCAGGTAGTGAGATCTGGGTGGGATGGGGTGGGATATGAGCAGTTGGTCTATTGACAGCCCTTGGGTGAAGCTCTTGGAATAATAAAAGCAGATGCGGGTGGCGTTTGGAGGCCACAGAATTTTCCAGGTACAATATGCAGTATGCCCCTCCTAGGAGGCAGGATACTAACCTCTGAATTGGGGATCAAGGAACTCAGATGAGGCCTGGAAATACTGCCCCCAAAGGTGTCTCTAGACTGAGGCGCGTAAGGATCTGTTTTGGTTGGGAATCACAATGGGGTTAATGATGAACCAGGGTAGGTTGGAGTCCTAAAGGGTGGGGGACCAAGTATGTACTGATAGAAGGATCTGGCAGAGAGTGCAAATGGATTTCATCTTGTATCACCAATATCAGTCGATTGGTTGTGGCTGACAAGAACCATGTGTTGAGAAGAGTGCAGAGATCAGCTAGTGATGTCTGCCTGGGCTCAGCTGTGCTGTCTTCTTGGGATCAGTTAGTGATGTCCTCCTGGGCTCAGTTGTGCTGTCTGCATGGGATCAGTTAGTGATGTCTGCATGGAGGAGAATGATAGCAATAGTGGCACATATGCTTTTTTGGCACCCCTGATCTCAGGCATCCCAGAACATGTTGGTTGATGGCAGAGAGGACAGCACCATAATGGTGTGCATGATTTACACTTGTCCCTGGGAAAGGGGCTGCATAGGCCCAGCTGGAATATAAATCTGAGGTGCTAGAGAAGTAGGAGCCAACCATGGGAGAAAGATTCCTGAGCTCAGCAAGATCCCAACCTTGGTGACCAGATCCCTATAAGTTTCTGATGTTAGGGTAACCATAGCACCAGTCAAAGAAACTGAGGCAGGAACCCAGTCATTTACACTAGGCCGACCTGGTGAGGGCAAAGGAGGCTCCAGATCAGTGGGCTTCTCTAAGCTCATGATTTTGGGTCTGCGGTCACAAAGCTAATTTGGACTCTACCTTCTAATGGCGACCTTCTAATGACGTCCTATGCAGGACCGATTGGGGTCTGGGCATGATGGGCCTATTGGAGCTGCATGGGTTACACCTAATCATAAACATGTTATGGAGCAGCCATATATAGGGGAAGCAGGAGGATTCCCAGCAAGTGAGAAATTAGGAGCATTTAAAAGTCCTCTTTTCTTCCCCCAACAAATCATCTCCTATAGCCTAAGCACTATCTATATTTTTACTACCAGAAATGGCCCCATAAAATGCCTAAGGCAGAAGTGAGTATGTGACCTATCACTGTCTGGGAAGTAGATCTCTCACCCTCCATCTGCCTCTCAGCCAAGGCAGAGAGGGTCTCCTCAACCGAACATGCTTTGGTCTGGGCACATCCTATTTCTCTGGGAGGATTTCTCTATCTCAGATCTAATTAGCTTCCCTATTGAGATCATTTTTCCTAAATGGTTCATGGGTTTCCCATGTTAGTATGAAGAGCTATTGATTAAAAATGGTCAGAAATTGTGCCCCTGCTGCAGGCTTTCCATGTCCACTGTCTTTGGGGGTAATTGGTGAGTGAACAGTAGCAGGGCCTGGGCTGCCCAGCCCAACCCAGTCCAGCTTTGCAAGGATTTAGGAGAGGTAATTACTGAGGAAGAGGGAGAGAAAGTGAGGAGTGGCAAGTCCAGAGCCAGACAGGGAACCCTCTCTCAGAACAACATCAAGCTCCTAGATGTGGGAGAGATTAGAAAAAAGTAGATTAGATGGAATTAAGACGGTGTTTGGCCACGCTGTCAGAATACCTGGACCCTACCTCAGTTCATCTCTTCCTAAAAAACCCCCTGTAGAAACTCCACATCTCATTGATTCTAAGATGTACTTCCTGCCCTCCTACACCCCACCCAATAGTTTAAGCCTCAAATCAAAACAAATCTTACAGTCAGCAAATGTAGTTTTTGCTGTGTTTTTTCTTTTTCTTTTTTTCTAAAAAAAAAGCTCTAATTAAATTGACAGTTATGTCATTATTGATGGCATGCTTGAATCAAGGAAATATGGTATATATACAAAGCATGAAGCTGGAAAAGAAACTCTTGATTACTAGATTAAGCTGTGGTTCCAAACGCTCTAGTGAGCTGGCTGGATTCCAGTGAAAATGTCTCTAGCCTACTTCCATCATTTTTTGGGTGGTATATGAAAGAAAGCCAACTCAAGAAACTTGAACACAGAAGGGAACCTATTGGCTTAGGTTCCAGGGATGTTAAAAGGGTGGATGGCTTCAGGAACAGCTGGATCCAGTGTTACTGGGTCTCTGCTTATCCCTCAGCTCTGCTTTATCTCTTTTATATGGCAACAAGATAACTTCTGGGAGCTTTGGGCTTACATGACTCTAGAGAGAAGGAGAGATCATATTTCTCCCAATATCCATATTTCAGAAGTCATGGAAAAACTGTTATTGGCCATGCTTGGATTATGTATCACACCTCAAGAGAAATCATAGTAGGCTGGGGGATGGGATTCTATATTGCCCAGTCACATGAGGCAGAAGATAGGTTGGGCATTATGATTTGATTGACAGTCTGCCCAGAACCACAAGTGATGGGGGCAGGGCAGTTCTCCAATGGGAAGAGAAATAATGAGCAACTAAAAGCAATACTAGCCAATCTTGGATCAACCCGAAGAGCCTAGAACCAGAAGCTCAATCTGAGACTTGATTCTTACTGCTTCTATTCAAGGAAAGGCCAGTCTGGAATAGACCATTGGAGTGACAGAGGATAAGGAGAGGAAGAGACAGAGGGTAGCAATGCTTCAGTGCCCATGCGGTGCAGGAAATTCCCTCCCAGGTGGGAGTTGCCTCTGGACACATCCCCACAGAGGGAACATGAATGTCTACAGAGAAGGAACAAAATAGCCAGAGAGGCTTAGAGCCGGAGAGGCTTACAGCAGCCTAAGCCACGCCAGCAAGGAAGGAAGAGTCAGAAGAGAGGCTGCATCCTCCTGTGAAGATAATGCATGGGGATGCTTAGCCCAGTACCTGGCACCCGGTGCCCAATCAATAAATGGTAGCTATTATTATTACCCATTACAGATCATCCCTCAGCGCCTGCAGTCTGGGCATGATGGATGCAGGCTGTGTTTGTGTAATGGGGATTATTTATTAGTCACCTTGTAAAAAGCAATGACAGAAAGGCACAAAACTATGTTACCACAGAGGGATCTTATCTCATGGAAATCAAAAGCTTCTGTTTTTCCACCAGGAAACAAGAGCACTTGTTCTGGGAGATTAATCCAGTTCCACTGTTAAGACCTCCAGGGGAAGGAGGAGATGTAATTCTGCTTTTAAATAATTCTCCTCCAGTTCTTAAGTACCTGGGACTTGGGCATGTTGGGGGTTGGGAGGGGCGGGATGGGGATGGGAGTTGGAGTAGGAAGCGGGAGGGGAGGAGGTGTGAAGAGGCAGGAGAATTCCCTCAAAGCTCACTTAGGCCTTGGCCACAACTTCTCTACCTTTACTGGCTCAGGGCAAAGCCCCAGAGGTGATGTTTATGCAAATCAGTTTCAATGGCTGGGGGAGGATGAGCCACCCTGACCACTCCCCCCAGCCACACCTGCCTTCAGCTCCCTAACCTTGCCCACTGCAGACCAAGACCCGTTTTACAAAAATGTGGGTTGTTACCCACTGCCATTTAGTTACATATACTGTTTTAGAACCACTTTGAAATTGTTTTTAATTTTATTTTTTCAGTTAACAGATGTAGCAAGAATATATTTATGTGGCAACACTCATCTGACAATTCAGAGTGGCTGCAAAATCCCCATGCATGAGATTAGGTCCTTTGTTAATTATTTGTTTAATAACAGCTCTGCCTAGCAACAGTGGAAGACCTAGAGACAACAATCAGCAACTGTTCCCCAAAGAACATGGGGAAATTTAAAATTTATGTGGAGAAGAGAAGGCAGCATACAAATCACTTCTAATTAGCATGCAATGAGACTTTGTGGCCACTCTGAATATTAACATTTATTAAGTGTTTACATTGCCCCAGCACTTTATGATCATCATTTTACTTCTTCTTGACTATTCTCTGAGGTAGGTGTTATTAACTATCATTGTCTGCATTTTACAGGTGAAGAAACTGAGGCACTGAGAGATTAATAGACTAGGGGGTGGGAGAGTGTTGAACCCAGAACTTCAGAGCTGGGACCTGCCACTAATATGATGAGGCCTCCTGGTAAGGAGCCAGCATGTATAAAGATGATAAACTTTTAAGCAAGCAATACATAAAAATATAAATACAAGACATTTTATAATCACACAAAATTCCAACAATCCAAAAATAAAGAATTGTTCACATTTTGAGAGCATCACCATAAACATCAGGCTATCTAGGGAGATGACGAGCTAATGAAAGAATGAGCTGGAAAGAATTTTAGAAAAAAATGGGATTGCAGTATGCTCTTCATTTTACTTTTACTTTTGAAATTTTTATTTGAATTCAACAGATAGAAAAAAATTAAAAAATTGAAGGAATCACTAAACTTCAGATAAATAGACATTAGTTCCTAAAATATGTTGCTTCACCTCCCACGATTTATCACCCCTTTTCCCCTGGGTGATGGAGCCACCAAAGATTACTCAAAGCCCATCTCTTCTGAGCAGTGAGAAGCCCTGAAAAGGGGTTAATCTCCTGGAACCCTCAAGAGAGAGGCATTCCTTCCATTTGGGAAATTAACCCTGAATTGGGGTTCTCTTCCCACATTTATTCTCCAGACCAGGAAGTTACAGGAAGAGAACATAGGTAGGGTGTTAGCTAAGTATAGTTTAACAAGTTTAACAATAGAAGCTGGTAACACTCAGTAAGAAAAGCAAGGTGACATTCCATAATGCAATTGTCAAGAAGTTAAGTCGATCCACTAACAAAAGCTTGATTTTAGCAAACATTCTCTTCTTACAGCAATTTCCCAGTATCTTTACATATCAATCAGTAACCTGTCTTTGAGCCAGCAGTGTTGCTGTGTTACAATTCCTTATCTTTCAACAGAGACTATAGCCTGGGGAAATTTTCCTGTCCTTTGCAAGGTCAATATTTGAAACTGCAAGGCTTTGTAAAACCAGGCCCTGTGAAGTACATTTGCTTTATGCATACTCCACATCTCCCCCCCCCCTTTTATTTATTTAAAAGCAAAAGCAAAAGCTATAGATCAGGTTTTCACAGTTAAGACAAAAGCATTTAAAGCAAAGTTGGTATCAGGTGAGGACTGATGATGTCATCATCTCAGAGTGGCTGCATCAGCATCATTCCAGGTGCTGTGAATTGGATGTAATTACCAATTGTTGAAACTCCAGAATGGGATTCTGCTCCCTATAATAGTTGATTCTGAGTCCAAAGAGTTTGTTAATGTTCACCTGTCCAGGACGTTACTGTTTTTAAAGCATCTAGTCTTTTGTGGAATTTTTGATCAATTGCAAGTCTTTTGTTTGGGAACAGGATGTCTCATCCAAGTTACAAACACCCTCTTTAAGGCCAGGAAAATTTATAGAACTGTTTTTGTAGAGAAGATGTTATTTGCCCCTTTATGATCAAGGCATTCCTCATGAAAGCATTGATGATTGATATCTTGTTGAAAAGGTCTTACTTTTCTTTGCATAAATCCCACACTGCTGGAAAGGCCCTTTCCCAGGTGGTGATCGTCCCACGTCAGGGGGTGGGGGGATGAACAGCAGGATGAAGCAGCAGTTAGGCCAAATTAAGGCAACATGAAAGAGGAGTCAGCAACTTAAAAGTGAGACATGCTATGTTATATCCAAAGTTTTAAATTATATCCTGTTATAAAGAGAGAGAGTTAATTTTCATTGAATTTATAAAAATAGCCATATTGTCATAATAATCATAATGATAAAGTTATTAAATTTGGGGGGGATCAAATAGGGAGAAAACAAATACTTTTATCTCTGTTTTAAATAATATTTTACCAAACTGTTGTTAGTTATAGATAGCTTAAGAGAGAGAGAGTTTTCTTAAATTTGGAAAACAAAACATTAAGAGAGCCAGCAGTGTTTCAAAATAAGGAAATTGTAAAAACCCATATTCTTTTTAATTAGTTCACTAATTAACTTTTGTTGTTAACAATTAACAATTTCACAAACCCATCAGTTTCTTCATTAGAATTTTGGAACTTTAGTTTAAAGCTATGAACTCAAAGTTTGTCAGGAAACTGTACCTATAAGAGTTTTTTCATGAAATATTTGAAGATATAACATTTTAAAATTATAATTAAAACAAGATTATGACCAGTAGCATTTATATCAAGGCCCAGATTTTCAAAAACCTTACAAGATTTTGGCACACATATCCATAACAACTTCAGTACTGACAATACTTTCCCATATAGTCTTAATTTATCAAAGAAGCCAATTAATTTTGATACATCTTTTATATATCCTTTGAGAAGCTCCAGGGCCCTTGGAACTCCACAAAGTTAGTTTAAACCAAAAGGTTGAGCTTTCAGTTTTGGAAAGCTTTGTCAAATAACAGAAGGCTTAAAACACTTAGTTGAATAAAATCACAAATTATTACAAAAATAAAACCAAAGTGACAAAGGGTTTCAGAGGCAGAGAGCACAAGAAATTATCGTGAAATAAGTTTCTTAAACCAGTTATCTAAGGAACAAAGAAAACCTTTTACAATTTTGTATGAAGAGCAGTCGAGTGAAAAGACCTCTAGTAATCCTGTTTGATTAGTAAACCCAGGCAATGATGTGTGCTGATAAGAACATTTTTATACATTCAGGTTAGTAAATTGGCATCCATTTATCAGAGCAAATTATATAAAGCCCAGTTTGAGTTTTAGCTGTTTTTACCAAATACATATTTATGGTTTCCCAGCCAAAAACTTGGTGTATTAGATTTATACCCTTATCAGTTAATGTTAACTAGGGCCTATGTGATATTGGGCATAGGTCTCCTTTCACGTGGGAAAGGTTTCCACGTGGCATTTGGAGGCATGTGGAGCTTAAGACAAAAATATACCTCTAACAGTAAGAACAAAGTTTAAAGAACACATTAAGAAGTTGCAGTCATTATTATTATTATTATTAATTATTTGCATCATAGGCTAACTCCCTACCTTGAAAGATAAGAAGGTTAGCACATTTATACTTGTTCAAATTTCCTTAACCTCTCTTTTCTAGTTTAAAAATTAAAAAAATTTTTAACTTGGCAAAGTCTATTACATTTATATTCTCTCCTGTACAACAATTCTCATTGTTGTGTAATCTTAGCTCCATATTTAACAGGTTTTAGCACTCACCACCAATTGTCTTACCATATATTTTACATTCCAAAGTTTGTATTTTGATTGATCTCTTCATTTGCTGAAGTACACTGTCAAATACTTTTTACAAGAAAGGCTCATGGGTATTGTATTCCTTGAATTTCTACATGCTCGAGAATATCTGGCTGTTGTCTAAATACTTAAATGATAACTTCACCAGGTATACAGTTCTTAAGCCATGATTTTCCTTAGAGTTGGAATGGATTGATCATAGACAAAGCAGACTTAATTTCTCTCTTGTTTGGCTTGGTTTTTCTGCCTGGATGCCCGTAAGATTTGTTCTTTTTTCTTGAAATTTAGTAACTTCACCAGTATGTCTTGAAGGTTATTGCTATACATAAAATTTTTTAAGACATCATGTGCCCTTTTGATCTTGAGATTCAGCTTTCTCTATTTCAGAGATGTTTTCATCAATTATATCTTTGTATATTTTTCTCTGTGGGTATGTTGAATCTCTAGTGTCAATATTCCATATCTATGATCTTCTCTGTAATCATGTTTATACTCATATATTTGATCTTCTCCATTTATTTATTTAATTTTCTCAGGCTTGCCTGCCGAATTCCTGAGTTGGGTTTCAGATGTATTTAATTCATTCCTCCTCCTCCTGATTTTCTTCTTCCCCCTTCTTCTCCTCCGCTTCCTCCTACTTCATTTGCCTTCAATGTGGTCTTTCTTTTTCGTTCTTTCCCCTACTCTACCAGCTCACCTTTCATATCTTCTGCTTATCTTACAATTTCCCTTTTAGATCCTTTAAACTCTTCTTTGAATTCCTTTTTTTTTAATCCCTAATTTTTTTGAGACTAGGAACCATGTTTTTCCGTATTTATCTTGCTTCCTTTGATAATTCCTTCTGACATCTGTTTTCTATAGCTGTTATTTATTTTTTCCTTCTTATTTTGTTTATTTATTGTATAATTTCTACTGGTACTTCTCTGGCTAGTTCCCTGTTAATTATCTCTCTCTCTCTCTCTCTTTTTAATTGAGCCAAATAGTTTGCTAAGGAATAGTATGCAGAACTCTGGGGCCTGAGAAATAGGGGATTATGAACTGAGCAGTTCTGCACTGCAGGTCAGGTTTTATGGTGCCCAGGTATCCTCTCCCTAAATCCAGTATTTCTATTTGCTCTGTGCCAAAGCTGCTCTGTGTGTTGGTTTGGGATGGATGTCTCTCTCGTCCACAACCTTCCTCTGCAGCCACCCTGGGACAGAGGCAGGGCTGTCTGTCATTCAGGTGGGAAGGCAGCAGGGTCTCTCCTTCGGCCTCCTTTCCTACCTGTAGTGCCCACAAGGTCTCTACCAGACACACCCAGTTTTCCTGTGGCCAGTCCATGTTCCCACATCTTGTTACTTGCATCAAAACTTCATTGAAGGCCTTTTGGGGGTTGAGATACTTTGTTTCAGGGAAATCTGCATTTTGTGGCAGGTCTGAGGATGCATGTGTAGACTGTCAGCATTTCTCCTCGTTCAGGTCTATATTTTACAGTATTTGGCAAATATACCTCATGGCTTGTGGTTGAGACCTTTCCTTGTTTCACTGAAGATACAGATTTTACCATATTTTTGTACTTATTGTTTTGGTCCATGGATTTCAACAGAAGTAAGAAGTGTAAATGCCTTTACTTGGCATCTTTAAAAAGTCTCCCATATCATCACTGTGTTAATGGTTCCATAGAATTCCATTGAGCAAATGTACCAACCTTTAATTTACCAAAATTCTCTCTTGAATTGATATTGTTTCCTTTTCTTCTTCTTTTTGAATAGAAACAATGCCGCAAGGAGTATCCTTGGATATTTGTTCAGTTGCCCTTACCACTTTTTAAAGAAGTGGGGGAAAGCCTCAGAGAGGTGAAGGGACTTGTCAAGGTCAAGAATGGAGTTACTCATAGACCTGGGGACGCATGCTCAGCCATGCACGCTCATTTTAAAGCTGTCTAGCCTGCCACAGGCCTGCTTCTCTGTTCTTCTCGGGAAGGACCCTTCCCACTGCTCGTCCTCTCTAATTTTACTTCTTCCTCCTCCGGCTCCACTTTCTTGTAGATTTAGCCCCTGTTCTCAGAGGGATTAACTGTAAGAGGATTTCTGTGCAGCTTTTCTCCTGGATTCACACAAAAGGACTTAGATAAGTCTTGGCTTATGGGGCCTTAATGGGCCATTAGGTGAGAATGGAACATTCAGGGACAGCTCTAGCCAGAAGGAGGTGTCAGGGAGGCTGGACGTGCCTGGAGAGAGCCTTCCAAAGCCTCTTCTTTAATGTCCATATTGAAGGCAGACTCCAGGAGTCTGGGCTGTTTATGCAACCAAGATATTTGGACTTTCTTAAACTGAGGATTAACTCTTTGGGGGCATTCACACGTAAATGACAAATAATTGAGTACCTACATATCCCCAGGGCCTGCTTCATAGGCATGTGATCTGTGCAACCAAATAGGGCCCTGCTTGTAGAAAGGCTCTGAGCTTGGTTTAATGCTCTTCACTGGCCTCTGAAAATTCTTAATCATGTTTGAATCAGGAGCCCTGTATTTTCATTTTGTACTGGATGCTGATTATTCAGCTAGTTCTCCGTGTTCCAGACACAATACTTAGCTCCTTCACCTGGGCCAGCTGAGGCTGCTGTGCGGAGAAGCAGACAACTGGATCCAAGGGTTTCCAGGCTGGGAGTCTACACATCCACAGTCTGCAGTCTGGGAAGCCTGGCGTGAGCACAGCAGCCAGGCTAATGTGGCGGTGCAGATGAGTGACACCTGGACAAGGTGACTGTCCTCCAGGTCCCTAGCCACATCCGATTATAGTGCAGGCTGGATGCAAATGAGCTGGGGGGTCCCCAAGCTGTACCTCAGATGCAAGATGCCTGTCCTACCTTCCCAGACTGCAGCCTGATGATGGAGGCTTCTAGAAAAGAAGGCTTTCATTAGGTTTTCACTCCATTTTTCTCCCATCACCAGTCACATCACCGAAGTAAAGGAGCCCAGTTCCAATAATTGTGTGGATAGGTCCCAGCATCCATCCTAACTGTGGCTGGAAGATGGCCTCCCTCTCTTTCCTCATCCAAGTCTCTCTCTTTCTCTCTTTTCTTTCTTCTGTTTTATTAGCTGCACACACACAAAAAAGATTATTACTCAAATGAGCTCTCAGCATGTCTGCTAATACACTCCTAATGGGTTTTAAGACTTAAAAGCAACAGCATGGATCACCATTTGCCTGCTCAGCAAGAATTTGCCTGGTGGGAGGGCAGGATTGAGGGAAGGGAGGAAGACAGGACACAGGAGCTACTTCTGTTGGCCAAACCCACCATGCAAATGAGCTGGGATGTGGTCCCAATGTATTAAATGGATCAGAGCAGCTTCTCGTTCACATGTGCAAATTAGATTAATCAGACCAGACGCAGAAAGAGGAAAATAATAATGCTATTACTAAGGACATATGGGTACCTGCAGGGACACACAGGAACCATACCTAGACTGGGAATTATCTTTGGACAACCTGGCTTCTCTCACCTAGCTATTCCACCAGGTCCAAATCTACCAGATCTCTGCCTCAGCAACCATCCAAGTCCTTCCCATTGGGCCTGGCCTGCTCAGCCAGCTTCCAAGGCACCTAGAAGCAAGAAACCAACTCTAGTTTTTTCACTGTCCCCTTGGTGCCTAGGGCAGTTCCCTGCATACAGGCCAGGCTTCAGAGAGATGCAGCGTGGACAGAAGGTTCAGAGCACAGAACCTGGAGTCTGATGAGCTGGTGTGGTCACTTACCCACTGCATGACCTTGGGAATGAGATTTGAACTTCAGTTTCTGCAGGTGCTAATGATAACTCTCTCAAAGGGTTGTTTGTAAATTAAATGAGATAATACATGCAAAGCACAGTGCAAGATGCAATAAATATTATCTATTATATTCTTTCTTTTCTCTCTCTCTCTCTCCCTCCCTCCCTTCCTCCTTCCTTCCTTCCTTCCTTCCTTCCTTCCTTCCTTCCTTTTTTCTCTTCTGGTTCATGAAACCAGTTCCAGTTTTCTCTAAGTTGATTTATAGAATCGATTCCACAGTTCCTCTAATTTGATCATCCAGGAGATGTACACATACCCATCGCAGCCAGAGATGTGCCGTTAGGAAACTCCACTTGCCTGCCTGGAAGGGCAGGCCCTCGGGCAGGCACCCCTTTCCTTCCAGTCTTCACAGTCTCCTTGGTCTAGCTCCTTGGGGCTTGGCTCAGCCCTCCTGACTACCCAGCTCTCAGTAGCCCCAGGATGATTAGGACCCACTGCCAAGACATTCTGTTTGTTCTCTGCATGTTGTGTTCTGACAGCTGATATACACAGAATCCACACACCTGTGCCAGGACCTGTAGGCAAAGAGGTTTCGTGGAAAAGCCAAGGCAGAGGGATTCAAAGCTTGACAGAATGTGGCTTCTCAGTATCCTTTGACACTTTTTTTTTTTTATCCCTCTATGAGTTCTATTTCAGCAGGCAAAGTGTGTCCTGGATTAGGGCAGGGGAAAGGGGACAGATAACAGCCAGAGGTCATGGTGGGGGCATATGGCTCTGATTACCAGTGAGGTTGAGCTTCTTTCCATGTTCATCAGCCATTTGTATTTCCTTTCCTGTGAATTTTCTGTTCTTATCCTTTGCCTGCTTTCCTGAGTCATTGGAATTTCCTTTCCCTTTTCAGTAATTCATGGGAGCTCTGAATAATGTTAGGGCATTCATTCTTTGCTGTTATGTCTACCGTGCATGTTTTCTTCCAGTCGGCTACTTGCCAACCTCAGCGAGACATGCACTAGCCCTGGGTGTGCACATCTGTAAAGATGGCTGGGGTCACACCTGGGAATTATACCTGTCAGGTGAACAGCAATAGAAAAACCTAGATGAACCGCTGCTTCAGATTACTGAATGTGAATTCAATTGGACTTTGGAGTTTTTAAAGCATTGGTTTTCCTATATGCAATAAGCCAATTTCTTTCCTGGGTTAAAAGAGAGCAGAGATATGATAAATTCTCATAGCCCTGCTGTAAATGAGAATGGGATATGAACAAAATCATTAGAGAATGATCCGGGAGTGGGGACTGGTGAGACACCTGCCATGTTTCTCTGTTTCCTAAGAGCTAAACTAGACCCAAGGGCTCTGGAGAACATGAAGGATCTGTATAGGCCCTAGATCTTAATCCAGAGGCCAATTACAGAGTCAAAATCCCATAGGCAGGAGGCCAGTCAGTGGCTTTTGGTCCTAGATTGTGGGGCTTGAGGAATTGGAGTCCAAAGAGACTGGGTCTGATGCCCCAGAGCACAGCCCTGAAGCCTCTAGGCCTTGCCTGAATCCACCACTGGGCAGGCCCTGCTGGTGACCATGTGGCAGTCCTGCAGTTATGGGCTTAAAATGGATGACTCCAACCTTGATAAAGCCAAAGATCCTGCATGTATATACAACTGAGGGCAGTCACTCTGTGAGAAGCCAAGACAGCACAGAAGAGTCCAGGTAGGAACTTCGTGGGAGTCTACCTGGATCCACCCTTGGGAAATTTACACTCCTGGAGAACTTTTCTTCTCTTTCTCTTTATCGTTCATCAGAAGCACATTTACCAAGTGTGCATTGTGTTTAGGACTGATGAGAGCTCCTGGCAGTACTTCTTAACCGCATAAACCAGTTGGTCTAGATGAGACCTATGAGGTCAGATCCCTGAGCCCATCAGTGTGCGAGAAGTGGAAATGGCTTCAGGAAGGTGGTTTCAGGGTGAGGCGATTTTAACTAACAACTAATGAAATTTCTTTCTTTCAATATTTATGGAATATCTACCATGTGTCGGGTACTGGGTTGGGCTCTGGAAATACAATGAAAAACAGAAACAGATGCAATCCTTCCCTGCATGGATCTTAAAAGAGAGCGCAGGACACAGACATGAATCAAGGACCCCCTGAACACATGTAAAAGACAACTGTAAAAAGGCCACCAAGGGGCAACCCACAATGCTGTGAGCATGAGGTCGGGGGAACTGGCCTAGTGGGAGGCAGTGGTCACTGAGGCTGGCTCTGGAGGAGGAGGGGCTCACAGGGGAGCAGGGCAGGCATTCCCTGCTTGGGGAACTAAACCTCCCACCACTCACCCTCCCTTCTGCCTCCCGCTCACCCACCCTATCCCCTCAACCCAAAGCACACCTCCTGGGTCCAGTTGATCACTATATTCTATCTATCCTACCTCCAGAAAGTCCCTTGAATCTAACCCTGCCTTTCAGATACCCCCACTGTCTCTGTCTCAATTGTCTTTTTATCTCCCTTCCATATTCCTGTAAGGGTCTGCTTCCTGATATGTTGTCTTCCAGTGTCTCCTTTCACTAATTAACACATCTGGGAGTCAAAGAATTGCCTCCATCCATTGGCAAAAGCTTTCTGAACAGAACATAATCCTTATTCATTTAACTAACCCACATTGAAAGGTGGTTGTGAGCTAGAAACTGAGGAGGACATGAGACAGACTAGGGAAAGGGGTTAGGTTTCTTGGAAGGCGTAGCCTTTGAGCTGCACATGGGAGAATGGATAAAATATGGATATAAAGGGTAGGTGGAGGAGGCTCTACAGACAAGCAGGAGAGCAGTGTTAAGTATTGCCAAGGGGGTCCAGGAGCTTGAGGTTTGAGAGAAAGCAACTGATGGAGCAGCCTGGAGTGGAACTTCTAGAAAATGTTTCTTTAATGAGGTGGAAATAGATAAAATCTAGGTGACATGGAGTTATGACTCATGAGAGCCAGAGGCAAAGGGATGGATTTCTCTGTCAATATGTCTGGTCAGTGAGAAGGGAAAAGTAAGATGGCAACTGCAGGGAGTCAAAGTAGCGAAGGGAAGAGAGCAAGAGAGAGAGAAGGGGGCTGAGGGCGCAGGGAGGGCCCAGGAGAAGCAGGACGCACAAGGTGGCGGAGATGGGGCCGAGGGCCCAAAGTCCTGCCTGCGAGGGGAGGCAGACAGGACGCAGTGATGTTAGAGGAAACCGGGATGGAGAGACGCAAGGTGAGGGAGGGAGCCCCCGTGGCCCCGTCACAATCTGTAAACCCAGTTCTTAAATGAGAGAGTTGCCAGTGGTGCTGCCACGGGCGCCGTCGTCCATGCGTGTGGGAGCGAGTGTGGGAGCGTCCCTCAGCCGCACGGGGAGCAGTGGGATTGCTGGGTCACAGAGCACGCGGGCTGTAGTCCTGCTACTGTCAAAGTGTCCTTCCCCGAAGCCAGACTCATTTACCTTTTCACCAGTGACTGAGGTTGATTCTCCTACCTCCTCACACTAGATTTTATCAGTTTTTTTCATTTCCACCAATCTGATTGTCAAATAATGCTATCTCATGTGTTGTTTTGATCCGCATTTCCTGATTATTAATGAGGTCCTTCTTTTCATATGCTTATCCTCCATGCATGTTTTGGTTTTTTGTTTGTTTGTTTGTTTTTCCCCCGAGTAAATTAAATTACCTGTTCATAGCTCCTGACTGTTTTTGTTTGTTTTCACTATGAGATCATTTGCCTTTTTCTTATTGACTTGGAGCTCTTAATATATTCTGGGTATTACTGTTTTGCCCACTCTACATGTTGTGACTTTTTCCTCCGACTCTGTGTTTTTAACTTTGTTTTGAGGCTCATTTTAGAGATGAGGAAACTGAGTCAGAAAGAGAGATTTTAAATGACTTGCCCAGGCTCCATCTGACCAGAGCTGTTTTCTGTCTATCCAGTGCTCTTCCCAGCAAATCCAATATTCCTCCACAGAACAGCAAGGCTGTGTCCTCCTCTGGCTCCCATTCAGGGTGATTTGTAAAACTGAGCACGTTCCTCAGAGTGCACCTAGTTTTATCTGTCTGCAGAGCTGGCTGAGGCTGGGAGACCCACGAGGTGGCCCCTTACGGGTTCTGCTCCACCCTTTCCTTCTGTCTTCTATGTTCTAACAGAAGAGTTTCAAAGACTTACCAGCCCATCATTCAAATTTCCATAGGACATGCTGCTATAAACTAAAGGGTTTCAAACTGTGTTCTCTAGAACCCTAAAGGTTCAGGGATAGTGTGTCAGAGGCCACCTGAAAAAGGATTGCCAGAATTTATGGTTAGAAATACTGGACACCCAGTTAAGTTTGAATTTCACATAAATAATGAATACTTTCTTTAGTGTAAATATGTCTCATACAATATTCTAGCCTAAGTATTCCCCAGGTAATATTTACTTATACTAAAAAAAATCATTCATTGTTTATCTGAAATCATATTTAACTGGGATCATGCATTTTATCAGTCAGCCCTATCTTGGAGGAGATGGCAAAAGACTGAGGGCAACTGGGTGGCTCAGGTAGGCTCACTCCTGGCTTCAACCTAAGGGTGACACTTTGTCTTCGATTTTTAGATTAAAAATTTAAGGTACAAAGAGATCCTGTGACTTGGCATAGCTGGGATTTGGATCAAGATGTATCCGATAGAAGAGCGCATGACTTTTCCTAAGTGCTGTGATTTAGGGGAGGCCAATTCTCCTCTTTATGGCCCCTCACCATGCTGGGGAAGAGACGGCCCAGGAACAGCAAAGGGTATGAGGGGAGAGACCTGTCACAACTCGGGCTTCCCATGTGGAGAGAGCACAGTGTAAAGGGCCGATGGACAGAGAGATGTGTGTGTCTCCTGCAAGACTCCATCACCTTAAATGGAGTGAATCCATATTAATTCAAATTAAATAACTATTTAACTAGCTCTCATTCCATTTCCAGGAGTGAGTTCACAGCCCATGTGTGGATCTTTGGGCCTCTGATCACTACGTGTCTTACATTACTACCCATCCTATCACTTTTTTTGATACTTATTCTAAATGTTTTTTTTTTTAATCACCTTTACTGAGATATAATTAACATACAATAAAGTGCTCCAATCTAGAGTGTACAGTTTGATGAGTTTTGGCAAGTTTATGCATCTGCCTAACTACCACCACAGTCAAGACATAAACATTTCCATCACCCCAAAAAGTTCCTTTGTGTTCCTTCCTGGTCATTCTCCTCCCAGCCCCGACCCTAGTAACTGATCTGCCTTCTTCCACGTCAGATCAGATTCGTCTTTCCTAGAGTTTCACGTAATGGAATCGTATGGCGTAATCATACAAATATATACTCTTTTGTGTCTGGCTTCTTTCAGTATGTTTTCTGAGATTCATCTATGTTATTAGGTGTATCAGTAGTTCATTCATTTTTTACTGCTGAAGAATGGTCAGTTGTATCAATATACCATTCTATGAATGAACATTCATATAAAAGGCTTTGTGTGGTCGTATGTTCATTTCCCTTGGGCTAATACCTAGAAATGAATTTACTAGATCATGTGATAAGTGTATACCTAGCTTCAAAAAATACTGCTCAACTGTTTTCCAAAGTGGTTATACCATTTTACATTCCTGTCAGCAGTGTAGGGTGGACACACCCTTGTGGGAACGTGATATCCTCAGTCTTTTCAATTTAACCATTCTAATGGACTTGTCATAGTGTCTCATCGTGGTTTTAATTTACATTGCACTGGTGGCCAATGATGATAAACATCTCGTCATGAGCTTTTTAGCCATTTGGATATTGTCTGTTCATTTTTTGAGTTGTCTTCTTTTGTGAGTTATAAGATTATGTATATGTGTGTGTGTACACACACACACACACACACACATACACATATGAGAGAGAGAGAGATTTTTGCCTGTCCCAAAGCCATAAAGGTTTTCTCCTACAAGTTTTCTAGTTTTAGGTTACACATGCACTTAGGTGTATCATCTATTTTGAGTTAATCTTGGGGTGAAGTAAGGGTCAAGGTTTATTTTTTCCTATATGGACATCCAGTTGTTCCGGCAACATTGGTTCAAAAACTATTAAATCATATTTTGATTAAGATGCAGATGTAACATGACTGGTTCCCTATCAGCCCTTCTATTTTATATATATATATATATATTTTTTTTTTTTTTTTTTCTTTTT
>NW_007728469.1:40333-91019 GCF_000696425.1 Galeopterus variegatus | reverse complement strand
CCCCCCACACACACACACATATACAGGATGCTCTGAGAATAAAAGGATCTGTAATTGCATGGGCTTGGAATCTGTAACGTAGTCTATTCCAGCATTGGAGATTTACATTGACTTAGCTTATTAAAAGCCTTCACAAGCACTTTATTTTTTCTTTGTTTTCTGAAAAATCCTTGCTTTGTTTAACCTAGCATTTCTCAATTCAGTGTAATCAACGAACATCCTGGAACATACTTTGGAGAATAACCTAGTTTTGTACTTTCCAGAAGAATCTGATTGTATTAATTTGTCACCTTCTGTGTTGGGGATCCCCACAACCACCCTCAGGTTTGATGATTTGGCTGAACAACTCACTGGAGTCAGCATATATTTGTACTCATGGCTGTGCAGTGTTGTGATGGAAGGATACAAAGCAAAATCAGCAAAGGGAAAAGGTGCATGGAATGAAGTCTGGGAAAAACCAGGCACAAGCTTCCAAAAGCCCTCTCTCAGTGGAGTTGCACAGGACCTGCTTTAATTCCCCAGCAAAGAACTGTGTCAACACGTGTGAATTATGGCCAGCCAGAGAAGCTTAGTAGAGACTCAGTGCCCAGAGTTTTTTCGGGGGATAATTACCATGGCTCCCTCTGCCTGGCACATACCAAAATTACAGACTCTCAAACATGAAGTAGGTCTTCAGCATAAACCATAACGTTAGTAAGTACAAATAGTTTATGCCACTCTTATCAGTTACTGGGAATGGTAGGAAACCTGGAATCCCAAGTTCCCAGCAGCCAGGAGCCAACCTTATAAGCTGACCTTTCAAAGGACATCAGTCAAGTCTTTTTTGTCCACCTTCTCATAGTAAAACATTCATTCATTCATTCTATATGGCATCTAATATATGCTATGCCCCAGTGATGCAGTAAAAAGGTTAGACCTTGTCCTTGCCGTCAAGGTACTTACCAGCAAAAAGGAAAGACAGATGTGTAACAAATAATTCATTAAGAAAATCAATTCATGATGACTGAGATGAATGTTACAAAGCAGAAGTCCTCTGTTCTTCCCAGAGAAAGTACCATTCAGACTGAGACCTGAGAAGCAGGTGGGAGGTGAGTAGGTGAGGTGGAGGCAGCTTGGGTGGCTTGGGGGAGAGCTGTGCATGCAGCATATGCAAAGGGCTGGAGGCTGGAAGAAACGAGGCACATTTAAGGGAAGTGTAAGAAGCCAGTGTGGGTGGAGGGAGAGACCAAAGGAGAGATGTGAGGTGAGGCAGAGAAAAAGCAGGACAGGTAGTGCAAAGGAGATCTCGGGCCACCTCTGTCATTCCCAGTCCTTAGATCAATCATTGGAGCTGACCCAGGTCTCCGATCTCACTTGAGACCTAAAGCACCAGCCCCAGCAACATTCATGCACGATGACTCAGCATTCTGACCCTATCCTCAGAAGGCCACCATGTGCCTGGAAGACATTTAGATAAAGCCTCATTCTTCAGTCTCTCTCTGCCTCTTACGTTTCTGTATTTAGCAGGAATCAAGATTTATATATATTCCAGTAATGGGGTCACCCCAGTGTACTAATGGGCTCCAGGGTTCCAGACTGGAGTTCGTTGAGATCAGACTTCCATTATGGTCATTCCCATAGGTTCTCTGACTACTGGAAGCAAGTCCATGTCCTGGTGAGCTTGGCCCAAGGCTCAAGGGAAGAAAACCTGGTAGGTTCCTACCCCTCTCTGAGGCTCAGCATCTGAATCAGTTGGCACTGAATAAATATTTGAGGAGTTAAAATTGGATTGAACTTGAGGGGCGGTGCATTCACGCCTTTCGCAGACGTGGCTGCCAAAATTCTTCTGTACCAGGAACCCAAGTCTGTCTCCCTGCAGCCTCCACCCTGTGGTCCTGGTGTGTTGCCAGGCATTTCATGAGGACGTGGGTGTGTCAAGCGTGGCTCTTCAGCAATTTGGAGACAGTTCTTGTCCTCCCCCTCGCCAGTTCTGTTTTACTCCACACTGTACATGCCTTCCTTCTTCAACTGTTCCTCACACAACAGGGTTAATTCACGGTCTCCTTTGCCTCAAGTCTGGCACCTCAAAGCCAAGAGGCCCCAGCCTGGGGAACTGGGTATTTTGTCAACTGAGAGCCCTGAAATTATCAAACATGGGCACTATTTCCTGGAGTAAGACAATTAGCTTTTATTTTCATGGATAGGAATTTGCAAACATCTCACTTGGATGGAGAAATGTTATCACTGCTTTTTAAAAAATTTGACCTTGAGCCCCCATGCATGAAAGTAAGAAATTCCATTTCACCATTATTAGTGTTTCCCCAAGCAAGGTCTTATTACACAGACCCCAACATTTCAGGGGTGCCCTCTGAAATGGCCACTGTTGGTATGCTCAAGGCCCCAGTGACTTGAAGGTGGGCAGCGCAAGTGTGTCAGTGCCAAGTGTGGGTAGGGAGTACCAGCCCTCTGCTTAGTATGGGAGTCCTCTTGTGTACAGTCGCCTGCCTGGGTGCCCCATGTAGCAATTCTCCTTTAAGCTTCTGCCACCTTCCTCAGCCTCCAAAAAGGGAGCAGGTCCCACTGCTCTAATCAGACTCTGATCTGATCCTCTCATTGGAAAATCTCACCTTCTCTGGGACTTACTGCCCGCTCTCTACCCTCCCAGCACTTTCTTCTGTCCTCTCTTCCTAGCATCCCCTTTAAAAGACCCTCTTTTTCCTGGGGTGGTTGGGAAGAGAAGGAGATGTTCAATGCAGTCTGCTTTCTCCTTGTGTCTGCCTTCATATCATGGGTAGTGAGGGAATTTACAAAGCCTGTGTCTGGATGTCTCTCCCTTCTACTGTCCATACTGCCAGCATCAGGATGACCTATGACACTGTGAGGCTGGCCCTGGAAGTGCCAGATGATCTGCCATTCATTTGTTCATTCATTAACTCATTCACTCATTTGAAAATAAACATGGAATGAACTGGGGATACAAAGGTGAGCAAAACAAACCCAGCCACAGAGCTTCCAGTCTAACCAGGGAGACCTTGATAAAATAATCACAAAAATAATAAAAACTGTAGAAGCTGTGATAAATGCTAGGAAAGGAAAGAAAAGGGATATCAGTTAGGATGGGCCAGTATGCTGTGTATTAGTCATGATTTTTCTTTTCTGTATTTTCTGATGCTTTAACATCTTGAGACCTTGCACACCTGAGATAGCAAATGACTTGCCCAGGAGCGAGACTTTCATATGCAGCCAACCAACACAGAGCCCAACTACTCCTTTATTGAGCTCTCACCTGTTGATCCACTGTCCGCCTACCCTAATCTCCTCAGGGCTGGGTACCAGACAGCTAAGCGCAGGCTGTACATCCTGGAGCCCTCCAAAATTATTCAAACCAGTCAATCTTAAAGCTGCTCAGCTGCTTACTCCACCTCACCCATTCCTGCTAGGGAAAACCACAATAAAGGCTGTTGCCCACATTTCTGCCTTGCTTCTTCTGCCTCCTGACAGACCCTGGTGCTTCCCACATGCATGTGGCCCTTGTGTCAGGGGGTACCCCCTGCTCTTGGGAACTGTGAGTAACAAACAATCTTTTCAATGATAATCATCTCCTGATTTGTTGGCCTTACCATACCTGATTAATAATGCAACCTGCATTTGTTTTTGTTTCTGTTTTTACTAAAACATAATTGGTTATATATATATATCTGTGGTATCAGATATATCTGTGGTATCAGATATTGAATATCAATACCCGTGTGCAATATGTGATGCTCAAATCAGGATAATTAGTATATTCAGCATTACACAATGTAATCATTTTTTGTGGCCCTTTACCAATCTCTTGCTAACTCCCTCGCCCACTTTCCCCTTTCCCACCTCTGGTCGCCTCAGTTCTGGTTCTCTCCTGTTGAAAGTTCAATGAATCATTGTGATTGTTTTATCTTTCTTTCTTTTTTTATTTATTTGGGGGTTTTTTTAGCTCCCACTTATTTTTTTTTTTTTCATTTAACGATTTATGAATTCAACAAGTAATTCTTGAGAATCCATTATGTTCCGGATCCCAGGCTGAGCTTTTAGGTGATGGAAATGATCAAGACAGAGCCAGTCCCTCATGTTACAGAATATGCACCCTTTAGAGAAGGCGATGTTAATACCCATTCAATGATTGTCACTAAGCAATCATTGTGACAGGAGATGCACAGGGTACTGTGGGAATTTCAGCAGGCAATCGTCTGAGTCCAGGGAGCTAGGAGAGGCCTTCCTGAAGAAGCAACATTTAAGCCAAAATTGGCACATATTTGGATCTGAATGCAGAAAGTATCCTTCAGGGTTCTGGCAGGAAATTCATAGCACACATAAATTGTGTAATTTGAGGAACATAAAACTAGTTTTAAAAATATAAAAGTGTAAGCAGGGTATAGGAGAAATATAAGGGATAGTGCTGTGTCCTGGGACCAGCATCACTCTAGTCCTTGAAAGGAAGGGAGGGAGTGATTACTGAAACCGGAGGTAGAAAGACTGTTTGGAGAGGCCATCTTAAGGAGCTGACCTTGTGATCGTGTGCCAGTGTCAGCCTGGCAGTCCCATAGGGAGGAAGCTGGGGCAATATGTATCCTGACCTTACGCTCCTCCTTTCCTCAACCTCTGTGTGTTCTCCTTTCGGGCCCAAACCAACTGGAAGCTAGAAGGAAAGATAACTCATTAACATAGTCCCTGAAGGTCAGTCACCTGGGGCACATGAGCAGAGTGCAGAGGATGGAGAGAAAACATGGAAGGGCAACAAGGGATATTATTTTGGCTCCCACTTATGAGTGAGGACATGCAGTATTTCTCTTTCTGTGCCTGGCTTATTACACTTAGTATAATTTTCTCTAAGTTCATTTATATTTCTGCAAATGGTGGAATTTCATTTGTTTTATGGCAGAGTAGTATTCCATTGTGCACATGTATCACATTTTCCTTATCTTGTCATCCACTGATGGACATTTATGTTGGTTCCAACTCTTGGCTATTGTAAATAGAGCTGCAATATACATGGGAGTGCAGGTATCCCTTCGACATGAGGATTTACATTCCTTTGGGTATATACCCGCTGGTGGGATTGCTGGATCATATGGTTGTTCTATCTGTAGTTGTTTGAGGAACCTCTATAATGTTTTCCAAAATGGCTGCACTAATTTACAGTCGCACCAACAGTGTAGGAGAGTTCCCCTTTCTCTGTATCCTCACCAGCATTTGTTATTCTCTGTCTTTTTGATGATGGCCAGTCTAACTGGGGCGAGTTGATGTATCAGAGTGGTTTTGATTTGTATTTCCTTGGTGTTTAGTGATGTACAACCTACATTTGAAAGCGTTGTGGTAACAAATGACCCTCAAATCTCAAAGGCTTAATTCACGAAAAGTTTATTTCTTGCTTGAACTGCGTGTTCAGAGAGGGTTTGCAGGGGCTTTCTGCTTAGTGGAGTCACTTAGGACTGTGGCTGACAGAGCCCAGGATCACTGTAGCTGAAGGTGCTGTTCAAGGCTCCTTTGCAGAAATGGCACACTTCACTGCTACTCACGTGTCCTTGGCCAAAGCCGTGTCATGACCAGGCCTGACCTCAGCAGGGACAGGGAGGTGTCATTCTACCACGTGACTAGAGGTAAAGCTGGAAAAGCATGGTGGGGAGTATCAGAGACTTGCACAGGGACCTAGGAGAGTGCAGAACAGACTAGTCTGGGAGGTCAGGAACGCATCCTTCCAGAAATAATGTTGAGACATTTGTGGCGAGATTGGAATGATAAAAAGGAGCCAGTTAGAAAAACAGGTAGAGAGGATGTGAGAGGGCGTTCTAAAAAGGAAACAACCTGTGCAGAGCCCTGAGGATGCACCGTGGCAGTGCGAAGGAACTGAAGCCAGCGGTGCATCAGGAGGGAGGTAGGGAAAGTATTTTATCACTGACATTACTTGGAGTGTGGAGAAGTGGACTTTTAATGTCAGTTTTACTATTGTTTTCAAATTCGCAATAGGAAATGCACCCCCTTATTGAAGCCTGCACTCTGGGCTGACCACTCCCTCTGCCCTTGGGATGGCCCTGGTCAAAGAAGACTAGAGGGGCCAGAGCCAGGCAGGAGATAGTGCAGAGGATCTGGCGGGGCCAAGCCATGCAGGCTTGTGGACCTCCTTAGGCGTTCTGGCCTTAATCCTAAGAACAGTGGGAAGCTGTTGATGGATCCTGAGCTGAGGCATTTGGGGTCCTGGACATCAGCAGTTTTCAAGACGCTGGGTTGATCTGGGCAGGAAGGTGAAAGCAGAGAAAAGGTGCTTGAGGAAGCAGGAAAGACAATATGCCTTGATAGAGCAAAAGATGTGTTTTACATCTAAAGCTGTGCCACCTGTTTGCAAAATGCTGCTCTCTGCCCATTTTAGAATCAACAGGGAGTGTAGCCCATAGCACAGGGGCCTCTTGCCTTCTTTGCCATCATTCTACCCCATTTCTGTACCAAGTCTGGATTGTGCTAGTGAAGGATGCCTCGCTCCTTTCGATATGATATTTAGACTTGTCAGATAAAAGATGGGAAACTCTGAAAGTTTTATTTGCTCATTTCGACTCGCAATGTAATAGCTCCTCCTGACTGCAGGGTCATCAGTTTGTCTAAAATCAATCTCAAGGATAATGAGTGGGTGGAGGAAGAGGGGGAGGATGATTCCAGGATCCAGATGGGGAGATTCAAGTTTTCACACCCCCCTCCCCAGCTTTAGCGCCTTTAAGGAATCCTCCCTGCTACAATTTATCTACCAACCCTGGGAAACAGCAGAGCAGTGGTAAATATCTGATTAGAGGAAATGCCTAGCAAGCTGCAATTCCATATATTGCAAGTGATAAAACTGTAATTGTTTGTTGACAGTGTGCATTAGCTATTCACAGCTTGTGTCAATATAGTACCAAGAAACTAGGGTCTAGGAATCTATAATCGCAGTGCAAAAATATCGTAGAACTAACTTAGGAAATAAAATCAACAATTTCCACTCAGTGGGAAGAATGCCATTCCCAGAGACAACTTCATGGGAGAAGCCCTGACAAGGTTTGTGATCACTCCATGACACTGCATGTTGTTGAAGGAAAATCCTGTCCCCAGGCTGTCTGGGAAGGGCACCCAGGGGCATAATTCTGGTGGACATGGTTGAGGGGCAAGTTGCAGCTACTGTGAATCAGGCCCACTTGGAGGTAGAGGCAACCAGAGCCTGCTGAGATGGGGCCGGGGCAGGGGGGAGGATCAGATCCAGATCCAGGTGTAGCCCCATTGGAGATGATTTGGTATTTTAATGCTCAGTGTCCAGTGGGGGACAGCAATCTGTCACTGGCAGACAAATATTTGGGGTGGGGAAGGGTATTTGGTGCATAGGCAAGTTAGCTGGGGGCCAAGGGACAGGTGAGGAGTGGCCCTGGGGCCTGGGTCATGGTTCTGGTGGTCAGTCCATTTCCAGTAAGGCCCCAATAGTGCCACAGGAGGGGGTAGAGAGGGGCTGGAAGGAACAGGAGATAGCTGACGTGAGGGGCCCAGCCAGGACCAAGTAGGAGCTCGAGGCCTGAACCAGAGAGACTGAGCTTAGGTCAGATCTAATGGAAAACTGAGGTGCTGTCCAATAGAAATATAACATGAGTCTTATGTATAACTTTTAAAACTTTTCATTTTGAATAATTAAAGATTCAGAGGGATTTGCAAAGATAGTACAGAGAGAGCCCACGTACCCTTCACCCCGTTTCCCCCCAGTGGTTACGTATTAAGTAACTCTCGTACAGTATTGAAACCAGGAAGCTGACATTGGTGCGGCGTGGGTGTATAGTGGGTGTATAGTTCTATGTCATTTGACCATGTGTAGATTCACCTAACAACCATCATCAAGATACAGAACTATTCCATCACCATAAAGATCTCCCTCATGCTGCCCTTTTATGATTATACCACACTCTCCTTCCTCTCAATATCCTTAACCTCTGACAACCACTAATCTGTCTTCCATCTCTTTAATTTTGTCATTTCAAGAATGTTATATAAATGGGTCATGTGGCATGTGATCTTTTGAGATTAGCTTTTTTCCACTCAGCATAATGTCCTTGAAGTCCACCCAAGTTGTCACTTGTAGTAATAGTCCATTCCTTCTCACTGCTGAATAGTATTCCACGGTATGGACCACAGTTGGTTTAATCATTCACCTACCGTTTAGGACATTTTGGTTGTTTCCAGTTTTTGGCTATTATGAACAATCGCGCACAGGTTTTTGGTGTAGATGTAAGTATTTGATTCTCTGGGCTAAATGCAGAGGGATGCAATTACTGAGTTGTATGATTAGTATATGTGGTTGTTTGTTTGTTTGTTTAACTGCTAAACTGCTTTCTAGAGTGACTGTACCTTTTTGCACTCCTACCAGCAACTGATGAGAGATCCATTGTTCTGCATGGTCACCAGCATTTTGTATTGTCACTATTTTTATTTTAGCTCTTCTAATGGGTATGTAGTAACATGTCATCATATTCTTAATTTGCATTTCCCTAATGGCTAATGATGTGGAACATCTTTTCATGGCTTACATACCATCCATGTATTTTCTTTGGTGAAATGTCTCTTCATGTCTTTTGCTGGTTTTCTACCTGGATTGTTGGATCCTTGCCTTGTTCTTAATCTCAGGAGAAAAGCATTAAATTTTTCACCATTAAGTGTGATGTTAGCAATAGTTTTTTATAGATGTTCTTTCTTTCTTTTTTTTTTTTTTTTCCTTTTTGTCTTTTCTCGTGTCCGGCAACGGGATCGCAATCCTCGGTGTTGCGCCCGCACCTCGCTCAGCCAGTGAGCGGGAACTGGTCTGTATGTGGGATCCGAACCCTCGGCGGGAGCGCCGCTGCACTCCCAAGTGGCGCACTGTAGCAGTGCACCACCGGGCCGGCCCGATGTTCTTTCTCAAGTTGGGAAAGTTTCCCTCTAAGTTTTCTGAAAGTTTTTTTTTTTTAATCATGGATGGGTGTTGAATTTTGTCAGATACCTTTCCTGCGTCAGTTGATACGGTCATGTGATTTTTCTACTTTTAACCTGTTAATATAGTGGATTAGATTGATTTTCAAACATTGAACTAGCCTTGTATCCTTGTAACAAACCCCACTTGGTCATGGTGCATAATTACTTTTATATATTGCTGAATTCTCTTTGCTAATATTTCATTAAGGATTTTTGTGTTTATATTTTTGTGGGATATTGGTCTTTAGTTTTCTTTATTTGTGTATCTATCTTTGGTAGCAGGGTAATACTGACCTCATAATGTGAGTTTGAAAGTGTTTCTTCCTCCTCTGTTTTCTGAGAATTTCGAGTTGAACTGGTGTTAATTCTTCATACATTTGTAGAATTCTCTAGTGAAACCATCTGGGCCTGGATATTTCTTTCTTGGAAGTTTTAAAATTACTAACTCCATTTCCTTAATAGTTATATGGCCATTCTAATGTTTCATACTGGAAAATTTATGGTAGTTTGCACTTTTCAAGGAATTAGTCCATTTCATTTAATTTGTCAAATATATGTGCATAATTTGTAGTATTCCCTTATTATCCTTTTGATAATGGCAGGATCTGTTTTCCTTAACTCTTGTCAACTCTGGATATTTTCCAATCTGATAGATGAATAGTAAGTCTTGTGGATTTAGTTTTCATATTTCGATATTAATTAGGTGAGTCATCTTCCTGTTTTTGTTTGTTCATATCCTTTGCCTTCTTTCTCTTTAGTTGTTTATCTTCTTCTTCTTGATTTATAAGTGCTCTTTCTAGGTTATGAATATTAACCCTTTTCCTGTTGTATATATTACACATAATCTTCCAGTTTGCATTTTAAGTCTTTTTACTGTTTCTTTTGTCACACATACATGCTTTTAATTTTTATGTAGTTAAACCAATCGATATTTCCTTTAAGGCCTCTGGGGTTTCATCAGTACTCAATCAATTTCAAGAGATATTAATCCAAATCAAACTAGCTTGAGAAAAAGGAAAGAACGTTGGCTCACATACTGGTCATTGAAGAGAGATCTCTCTGCATGGCTGGATCAAGAATCTGAAAAAGACATCGTCAGGGCTGTGTCTCCCTTCTCTTCCCACTGCTCAGCTTTCGTTTATATCTATGTGGCGACCTCATTTTCCATAAAGTAGATAGGCTCTGTGTGATGATAAAAAGGCTGCTGACAGTCTCAAGCTTACATTCTAATGATTTAGGATCCCAGAATAAGAGACTCTCAGAGTCTGTATATTATGTTCCTTGGAAGGACTCAGAATGATTTGCTTGGGTTGTGTGCCCTCTTTCCTCTTCTCCATATCTTGAGTCAGTCCATACAAACAAGGGATAGTGTGCCACGACTGATCGTTTGCCCAGCTCTGTGGCTGGTGGGTAGGTGGGGTCCCTATCAGAACCCTTGCTGTGGACCGCTCCCTAGGAGAGTGATGGGCAGGTCAAAGCAGAAGGAGTCCTCTATACGCGTCATGTTCGGAAAGACCTTCCTCAGCATAAGATGATTTTATTTTCTTCCTATACGTGTGATTTCGTTATTTTACATATGAATGTTGAACCATGTGAGAAAATGAGAGGGAGAATATGAATATGGAGTGAGGTAGGGATCCTTTGCTGGATATATTTATACTTGAAGAGAAGATGTCCTTGAAACTTGTTTGGTCACCTACTTCCCAATTTTTCTTGAATTTATTCTGAATTAACATGAATCCTACAAGATTAGAATGGTGGCAAGGGCAGGGGCTTTATCTAGCACAAGGCTTTTCACGGTGAATATTAACAAATATGTGATTTAACTTGTCTGAGCCCCAAACCCATGCTCTTCAGGGGACATCTGGGCATTAGTTTATTATATAGCAATGGGATGTATAGAGCGGGATTTAGGAGCATCACAAAGTACCTAAAAATGGGGGTAAAGGTAAACCTTGAATTCCTTCCCAGATCCCTGAAGAGAGTCCAGGGGAGGCAGGCTGAGCCTCAAAGAGGGGATAAAGGACAGAGGTGGACAGAAAACTGGCCACCTCACTACCACCTGTGTGCACATTTGGGTCACCTGTGGGGATGACCATGCATGAATGCCCAGCAGTGGACAAGGTCTTTCCTAAATGTCCCCAAGGGTTCTGTGGTCTCTTTTTAACCTTAGAAGGATCTTTAAAAATGATTCTCTTGTGCTAAAAACATATTATCTCAGGTTCAACAACTTCTTTAGTTTCCCTCCATTTCTTTTTCTTCACTTAAATTCCAGAAAGAAAATTTGAACATTTTAATTTTAAAAACACAGTATGGTCCCATGTGTATGGAATTATTTCAATAAATATGATCCCATCTATTGATCCTTCCATCTCTTTGCATGTCACCTGTCAAGAATGATTATTTCAAGATTGTGTTTGGTTTTCATTTTTTTGCTTTCTTCTTTTTAAGCTAATAAGCACTTATTTCGATAAAAGCAATAAACATTTCGTTTAAAGAATACACTTTATGATAAGAAGCATCCACATTCTGCTACTTAGAGTTGGATTTATTTTCCTCAGTACATGAGTAAATATTGTCTACTGGCAATTATTAGTTGTGAATTTGTGGTGAATCCTATTCAGAGCCTCAAAGGGCCTCAGCCATAAAAGGGAGGAGACAAGAGAAGAAACCAAGAAAGGAGAAAAAAAGAGAAGAGACACAAACATGGCAGTCAGAGCCAGGCATTAGGCCACGGCTGTGGGGGAGTCACCCCCTCATGTTTCTGTGGCAGAAGACTGCTGGTTTCCCTCCCCTCTGCTGAGAATCACTTTGTCTTTGAACACCCTGTGTGTGCCTCCATGCCTAGATTCGCAGTGTGCATCCAGCAAGCACTCTATAAATGCTTAACAGATGTGCAGTTTCCCAAGGGGGTCGTTCTCCCTAATTGGACCTCTTTGTCTTTCAGGCTCACAGGCTTTCAGCTGCCAGCCACCATCGTTAGCGTGGCCACCACCCTCTCTCTGCGTCTCATCAGCGACTATGCAGTCAGTGCCCAGGGCTTTCGCGCCAGCTATGAAGGTACGTGCCTCCCGCCTCAGCCCAGGGACACTGAGATGTGATGTTGTTGTAGCCACAAGCAGGAATGCACCACTCTCAGCAGCAGGGAAGGGTTCTTCAGACCCAGATCTTGTGCCTGTCCTAACAAGACTGGTTACTAACCAGTAACTCAGTTACTTAAATCACCCCTACTGTGTTTCCAGGAAACTCAGAATTGAAATCAAAGCCCAGCTGCTGTAGTTTATCCTGCGGGCCTGGTAACATCTATTTCTCTGTCCCCTTTAACTGGGTTTTGTTGTGTTTCTATTTTTTAAATCTTGTTTTAAATTGGGCTTAATTGTATAAGGTACCTCAGATTGTTTTTGAAAATAAGAGAGCTGTAAACGCTAAGTAAAAGAAATAAAATAAGCAGCTGAAAATTTTTTCTGCTCAAGCTAGTGACTGCAGAGAGTCAGAGTAGGTTTTATATCACTCCAGGAAGAACAATCGATATTTCCTTAATAACATGGATTAGGTTTTTTTTTTTTTTTTTTTGGTTTGAGCTGTGCTAATAATTTCCACTTCTCTCAGTCTGTTTAAATATGGTGCTAGAATTCAAAGTAACACTAATATTTTCAGATTATACACTTTATTATTATTATTAACTTTATTATGTTAGCTCTGAAGGTGGTACTTGTAGATCTCTGTCATTTCCCTGAGAAATTTACATCTCATTAATGGGTAATTATGCTGCTCTTGGCTAAGACCTGCACTGCTATTTTGTGTTAAGATCATTAATAGGCATATTTTAAGACTGTTAATGATAATTAATAACAGTAATGACATAACACCCTAGTAAAGCATGCCAGTTACTCGAAAGCGTTCTTTCCCTTGCCTTTGTTTAAGAACTTAAAGAATAAGTGATGCTTTCCTGAATGGAGCTATAGCAACATAGAAATAGACACCACCTTTGCCTTGGCCAGGAATACACCATGTAAAGTGGGCAAGCCTTACCTCCTTGGCAGAAACCACCCCTGGTGATAGAGGTATAGGGGAGATAGTTTGATGCTTTAACCTGAGCAATTGAGGGCTCCTAAGAAGGTCTCATTTATTTTTAACTAAGGATTCCTGGGAAGGCTCCCAAGGAAGTTCCACGTGCCTTTAACTGAGGGCTTCTGACATAACTCCACTTCACTTTAACTGAGGGCTCCTGACAAAGACCTGCAGGTCTTTCAAGTGAGGACTCCTGAGATAGCCCAATTTCTTTTTTAAAAATGACGAGTTCCTCCCAACATCAATTCTGTGATTTTGGCCCCCCTGGCTATACCTTCACCCTGGTCCTGAATCCGGACTGATTCTCTCCAGGTTTGAGCTATGAGCTCTTACTAATAGAGGCCTCTTCAGAAGCTTGTTAACGTTTCTCCAGCCAATTAGCTCCTTCCACAATATGTGAACCTTGGGGAGATGAACTGTGTTTGGGGGTGGGGTAGGACTGAGTTAGTGACACTAGAGGAGATGCCTGCAGAGATTACAGACGTGACCAGCACACAGGAGACCCGCTGGATCCTAGGCCCTCATGGTGTTCCCATTCAGCAATCCTCGTGGATCTGTGTCTGAGGCTCTGACTTCATGAGGCTTAAGGAAATAAGTGTCCCATTGATTCCTGGCCACACTGTCCTTTCAGGGGAAAAAGCACTCCCTATCAGGCCCTTGCAGCAATCCTCGTGGATCTGTGTCTGAGGCTCTGACTTCATGAGGCTTAAGGAAATAAGTGTTCCATTGATTCCTGGCCACACTGTCCTTTCAGGGGAAAAAGCACTCCCTATCAGGCCCTTGGATCTGAGGGTACATGCATAGAGCCCTTTGAAAACAGAGGTTTTAGCCTGGAATTCACAAGCAGGGTCTGTCTATAGTTGCACATCAGGAGGTCTGTCAACTCACTGAAATTAGAGACAAAATTCTAAGGATATGTGTATCTTTTTCTAGGGAGAATATACAGTAGGGGATAGTAAAGTCACCCCCCACCTCCGGACAAATCTAGCCCCCAGGTTATTTTTGTAAATAAAGTTTTATTAGAACACAGCCACACCCATTTGTTTACACGTTGTCTGTGGCTGCTTGCATGCACTACAACCACAGAGTTGAGCTATTGCAACAGAGACCATATGCAAAACCCATAACATATTTACTCTCTGGCCCTGTACAGAAAAAGTTTGCTGACCCCTGTTGTAGAACATGCAGTCCAATACATTTGAATTAATTAAAATTAAACAAAATTAAAAATTCAGTTTCTCAGTTGAACTAGCCTCATGTCAAGTGCCTAATAGCCACATATGGCTTGTGGCTACCACATTGGACAGCACAGATTTTCCATCATTGCTGAAAATCCTTATCGGACAGAGCTGAGCTAGAACTTCTATCAGATTCATAAAAGAGTCTGTGATTCAAAAGAGGCTACAAAACATTAGTAATAAATTAAAGGACCACAGGTCCCTCCTCTCATCTGCCTGGCACAGGTGAGGCAGCCCAGGCATGAGAATGCTCAGCATCCTCAGCAGGGCCAACAAGGCAGAAGGAATGTCCTGTCCTACATCAGCCACATAATGGTGTCAGGTCTTTAAGTCATTAGTACCAAAAATTAAAGCCTTGTAGGTGAGGCCCTGGACCAGTACAAACAGGTTGCTGTAGCTGAGTGGATCTCTATGCAGTCACCTATGCAGAGTTTCTGCAAACTTTGCAGGATGTGTGGCTGGCTGTCCTTGCACTGCGTGGCAAAGCGGGGCACAGCCGTCTGGGCTATCAAGGGGGTCAGGCACCAATAAGCCAAGGCTGCGGCCATCACCAAACCCCATTGGTTTGGCTTGGGACTTGACCATGTGGCAGTTGTGCATTTGGAAAAATGTGCATTGCACCCAGTTTTGGAACAGCCAGAGTGGAGGGGCAAGGAGGGGAGGTGGGAAGAATGAGAAGGGGCAGCCACTGCTGCGAATATGTCCCAGGATATTTGCCCTGGGCTCTCTCTGTCACTGGGCTTATTCAACAACAGACCGAATAATCCCATATTTGGGGATTTGCTGGTAAACACTAGCTTCTTGGACCTACCTGACTAACTGGGGTGACCTTGGGCAGATTTTTAAACTCTCTGGGCCTCACTGGAGAAAGGTGGGGAAGATCGTTCATCAAAAGGACTCTATGAAGATTTGCTTCTCAGGAAGATCAGCCCCTCCCTTCATTGCAGAGTCCACCTTAGACATTTGTGCTGGTCGGCAAGCAGACAGACAGACAGGCTCCAGAGGAGAAGGACCCCTGGTCAGCCCAGGCTGCCCCCAGTCAGGATGGCTTCCTGTTCTCTATTCACGATGTCGCCGTATCCATCTCAAAATGGCATCAGGGCCCTGCTCCTGGTCGCTCCCCTTGGCTGACGTTCCTGAATGTCTGCTATCCAGGCGAGCTTGATCCTTCTCCACGCTCATCCACAGTGTGAAAAGTGTAGATAAGGAACTGAACTGCTGCTAGGGATTTTGGAGAAAGGTGAAGGCAGGTGAAGAGTGTCAGTTCATGGCTGCAGCCGCTTCAAGGAAAAGATCAAAAAGGCCAGTAGTCAAACCCCGAGATGAATGAAGATGCTTGATTTGTAATCCCTGGGGGCAAGAGCATGAGCTACAGCGGCTGGATGGGAGGGAAGGGGATCAACTTGTTTTAAGCACTGACTGTATGCCAGGCACTTTACGTACATTATCTCATTTAATCCCCCACGACACCTGGTGAACAGACGTTGCTATCTCCATCTCACAGACATACTCACTAGGCTGCAGGGGAGTCTCGTGTGCAGTTTAAGGCTACTTGATGGCCAGCAGCCTTAACGTGGCTTATCTGGCACTAAAGACTGTACTCTTGCCCTGCACTACGCTTCTTGCAAAACTCCTCGAGTAAGGCAGAGGCAGGCGACTCTGTTTCACAGGCGGGTAAACTGGAACTAAGTCAGTTTACTGCTGTGGCTTCAGTGTCCCTCCAGACTGGCCTGAGTCATCCTGTGGAGGCAACAGGAAATGTGTTCCAGAGCTTCTCAGCTATGGGTACCAGACAAAATACAGGATGTCCAGTTAATTTGAATTTTTAATTATTCAAATTTTTAAGTTGGAATAATGTTTAGTATAAGTATGTCTCAAGCATTAAATGCAACATACTTATAATAAAAAAAAACTATCTATTCATCTGAAATTCTGATTAACTGAGCATCCTGTATTTTTATTTGCCAGATCTGGCAACCTCATTTTCAGCACTGAGTCTGAAATAGGCTCCAGGAGCCCTCACCCCACTCCCCCCACCTCCTCCTGACTCCTAGGTGTGCCTCTGTCCTGCTCTGCCAGGTAGGGCCACCTGTCCAGGTCTAGCCTCACCTCTGCCTTCCAGTGAGTATACATTTAGACATCTCTCTGCACATACACACACGTGCGCAGACATGCAGGTCCCCAAGCACTTGGGATTATGCTATATGTGCTATTCTGTAATCTGATTAATGAGGCCAACATTTTTCTGTGTTAATAAAAGTAGCCCCGATTTGTTCTTCCTAATGAATGTCAGTGAGGGAGCCATTGTGGTTTGAATATACCACAGTTATTTAACCAGTCTTATTCTGTGGACATTTAGGTGGAGAACATCCTTGTACATACAATTTAAGCCCTCGTCTAATTATCTTCTTAGAAAAAATTCTTGGAAGTGCAATTGCTGGGTCAAAGAGTATATAGATTTTACATTTTGCTGCATAATTCCAAAGCATCTTTAGAAAGGTTATACTAATGTGCACTTTTACCCACAGTGCCTGAGCGGGCCCGGGCCCATTCCCTCCACCTTGCTTACATTGCATGTTGGTGAGTTTTAAATCAGTTTCATTGATTAAAATGGGTGGGAAGTGAAATCTCATTTGTTGTTATAATTTACCTCTCTTTGATTATAGGTAAGGTTGAGCACCTGATATCACTTATTGGCCATTTGTAGATTATTCTGTAAATGGCCTGTCCTAGTCTCTGTCTACGTTTCCATTGGGGTGTTAATATTTTTGTTATCTTCTTTGTAAGTGGTTTTTGCATATTAAAGATATTAATGTGATGGGTTTCCTTTTGATGTGCAGCATTTTTAATTTTCCTGCCACTAATTTTAAATTTAAATTTTTTAATTTTTCTTTTATGATGTCTACTTTTAGTGCCATGCTTGAAAAGGCCTTTTCCATGCCAAGATCAGATCAATAAATATTCCTTTAAATGTTCATCTTATTCTTTTAGTTTTCTTTTTATTCTTCACTTCTGAATCCCTCTGGAGTTCAGTTGTTTGTCTTGGTTTCTGTGCCACCCTGTCTGATGCTCACTGTGGGTTGTTCTGTCTAAGTATGGGGACGCCTGTACCTTCCCCAGTTTGCCCCCCGGCATGTCACTCCTTGATGTTTCTAGTCTTGCTGCCATTTGGACAGTTTCTTCCATCCTAGCTTCCGGATTTCCCACTGTCCCCTGTCTATACCAGACTGATCACCATGTAAACAAGAGTTATGAACCGATCAGAAATGTACGTTAGGGAAGAGTCTGCAGGTTTTTAACGCCTAATCCCAGCTGAACCTTTGCATTTTAGCAGATGAATCATGTGTCACTCTGACACTTTTGTGAAGCCAAGCCCAGCTCTGAGTGCTGGCTCTCAGTCTGAGATCTATTTAATAGTCTAGATCTCAAAACAGGTATTTCTTTGTCTAAGTCTAACCGTGATCTTGGTAGCTCACTGTCACAGTGCAGGAAGCTTCCTTAAAAATGAAACCTATTGTATTACACTTACTATCTCCACATAAAATTTAAAGGATGAGGCAGGCTTATCTTTGCAAATGCCCTGGTACCGATAAGGGGACAGGTGGTGTAGTGCAAGGATTCAGATCTCAGGTCCTGGGTTCAGACATCTGGAATCAAATCCTGTCTTGCCACTCACTTGCTGTGTAATCTTGGACAAGTTATTTCATTTCACTAGGCCACACATAGCCTCAGTGCCTGTAAAATCAGGGTAAGAATAATACTTCGTAGAACTGTTGTGAAAATTAGGAAAGAGACTGCACAAGTCACATGATGTGCTCAGTACGGGACCTGGCAAATTGTCAGTGCTCAATAAATGTCAGCTAATTAATTAAGTCACTCTCATCCTAACCTTACTTGACTGGGATTATTTCAGGAGATGGAAGAAATAACCAACTCTTTAAGTGACAATCCCAGCCCCACCCCAGCTGCTGGGCTCCTGAGTCTGCATAAAATCCTCAATCCAGCTTTTCATGGTGTGGCTAGTCTTACAAGCAGAAAGTGGCTTCCATGCAGAAGAAGGAGTGTTCTCCATAGCCATGAGCCTCCAGCACTGCCCAGAGCATGCCCAGTGGACAGGGATGAAGTCTCAGGCCCTGTCGCCAGGTGAGTTGCAGCTAATGAGGCCAAGGTCAGGAATTTAGTCTTTTCATGGCCTCTTCTCTTTATGTCAGAGATTTTGGCTTAACACCTAAGGGTTCTAGTAACAAGTCCAGTAGGCCCTAGACTTTTGGAGTCATGGACTTGAAAGCTATGACGCACACACACTCACATAAACACAAACACAACACTTTTCCATTTAATTAAGTGAATTCACAGATGCCCTGTAGCCCACCCATAAGCCCCTAGTCCACCTGAAAAACTGAGACCAGAGAGACTGACATCTCACATAAAGTTGGTGGTAGAGATTCTGTCATTCATCGAGCTAATATTTATTGAGCATCTACTGTGGACACTCCCTGATTTTTCAGCCAAGCCTCATTTCTGCAGTCACAACTTGTGCCCTCTACCCTGATCCATCTGCCCTCCCAAAGGAGAACGGGGAGGAAGAAGTGCTCAACTTAGTGTCACTTCTGAAAAAATGCCTCTGTGTGCTGTTGCCACCAGTGGAAGGCCAGTGATGTCATTTCTGCATAAGGATCACAGCATGCTGAAATAGGGGCAAATAGACAAAGCTGCAAGGGATGGATAGACGGACAGGGAGCTCCCTCTTTTGCTTTACCAGGAGAGGCAGGCTAGAATGAGCTTCAGACAAAGTGTGCTTTCGTGGCTTTTGGAGGTGTGCATAGGATTGAAGGTGTTCGTACCACTGTGCACACAGGAAAATTGTGGTCCAGAGATGGAACTGGAACTCAGTGCATTGGAGAAATGGACACTCCCCCCATTTTATTCCTTCCTGTAATTAGACCTGCTGATTTTCCTCTCCCAGCCTCAGCCTGTCAGACAATTTCCTCATTCAGAAAGAGCAACCCAATTCTGGACACTATGCAGACATTCAAAATTGGGCTAATGGAAGTTATTTGATATTATGTGTATACAATTTGCACTGTTCAGACCACTCTGGGCCAGAACAGCAGAATAGCAGGCCAAGGCATCCCCTAGGGTGGGGGGAGATGAACGTCCATTTCCTCTGCCTAGGAGGGATGGTGTGTGCTTTCTGAGTGAACCTGCTCCATTTCCAATGGCTCTGCCTTGGGAGTTGGGGAATATTCATTTTAATCAGGACTGTAGAGTGGCAAATTAATACATAGAGATGTGACATTTGAGACAAATTGGGCAGCACTTCTCAATAAGTGGGGAATCAGGATGATTTTCATATCACGTTCTCAATAATCCCACAAATAGTTCATCATGCACAGTTACATTTTCCCCCACTGGGGCAGAGTATTAACATAGCTGTAAGGTGATGTTATGCCGAACTCTCGTGCCCTGACCCTCTTCATGTCAGGTGTCAGAAGAAACAGCAAAGAGGGGAAAGGAGCATTTGCAGGCAGCTGGATGGCCTGCAGGTGAGGTGTACCTCTGCTTTACTTCTCTGTCTCATTCATTCATTCATTCATTCATTCAGCATCGGCTATGTGCTAATCCAGAGGTCAGCTTTAAGGATGCAAGAATGAATAAGTGGTCCCTATCTTTAAGGAGCTCTGAGACCCCCAGATGTTGGAGAGAATAAGAGAACAGACACGGGAGTCAGAATGATGTGGGTTCAAAGCCTGGCTTTCCTTCAGACTTGCTGTGTGACCTTGGGCAAGTCTCCCAACCTCCCCTCAACTGACTTTTTGCAATACAGAAACTGTAACACCCACCTCAATGAATTGTAATGAGGATTAAAGGCAAATGCCTGGCACAGAGTTGCTATTCAATAAATACCAATTCCTCTACCACAGGAGAAAATTGCTTTCATGCCTGGTTAGGTCTCTGGAGATCAAGTCCAAATTCTGCTGTGTCCCCACTGTGTGACATTGGGCAAGGCACTGAACCTCTCAAATCCCTTCTACAGAACTTGGGCTAACCCTCTCTTCCTTTCAAGGGGACAAAAAGATTCAAGCAACAAAAAGGTTCAAAGAATTATTAGATGATAGGGTGCAAGGATCTCAGAGAGCTTTCACTTAAAACCCTTTAATTGCTTCCAGGATGGTGTCCAAACTCCTTACTTGGCCATTAAGCCCTGGGCATCAACCCCACCTCCACCCTCTTCTTCCTCCAGCCACACTGGACTTTGTCCAGTACTCAGATGCACTACACTCTGTCTCCTTTCTCATCCTTCAGACAGCCTGAGTCCCCTCTCCTGAGCCTCCATCTCTCCACAGTCTTCTCTTCTAGTCTCTGCTTGAACAGAATCCAGGAGGCCGCCCCTGTGCACAACACCCCCGTTGTATTCTCTCTTGGCTCCCTGTACCCCTCTCTCCATCACGCGTATCACTCGTGTGTTTCCAGTTCCTTGCTTGCCTTCTCCGTGCCCATGTGTGTTTCCGGACAGCCAGAGCACTCAGCAGAGCAGCAAGGTCAGAGCTCAGAACTGGAAGAAGAATTGACTCCTGGTTCAGCCAGTTAGTAGCAAGTGTGTGAATTTGAGCAAGTCGTTTCACTTCCTCTGACCTCCCTTGTCATAGGAGGACAATAATGATAATAAACCCAGCTCCATGAGATTGTTGTGGGTAGAAATGAGGCAGCACGTGTCAAGTGTTCCTAACAGTGCCTGGCATAGAGTAAACACTCAGGAAGCAGGCATGTGAGCTGTTAGGGTCACCACTCACAGCTGTGCCTCGCCCAGCCTCCGACACATAGTAGAAGCTCAATAAATACTGATTTAAATAAGTGAATGGATAAGTGATCGTCTCACCCAGTGTAAAAGACCCAGACAAAGAAAGATACTAGTAACCTGTTTCATTGAGTGTAAGATGCCCTCAGTCATAAGATGTAGCTTTGTTTGATGTACCAGTAAGAAAAAAAAAAAATGCTGCCAATTGAAGTATGGCATGCCATCGATCATAAGACACGTCCCAATTTCAGAGAGATAAAACTATGGAAAAGCTTGCACCCTAGAACCAATGAAATACGATAAGTGCTTAATTGCTTTTGACCACCCCTTGGCCTCAGTTTGGGGTGGGCTCATCATTCCGACCTCTTCCCTGACCCAGTGCTCTCTAATGGTCAGGCCTCCTCTTTTCTAGCATTCACGTGGAGGCTCTCGGCCCTGTGATCACCTCTTAATTTATTCTCATGGCTCCAAGTCTCATTACTTCTCAATTTTCTGCATTGAACTCTATTTAACACCTATTAGCACAGGTCTTCAGCTGATAAATGCCCTTTTCACAGGAGGCAGCAGGGTGCCCCAGGCTTGACCCTCCCTCCCATATCTGTGCCCAAGCGAGGGGGGGGGGCCCATAGAATCCCAAAGGTGGTTCATTCAAGACCACTGCCAGCTCAGCCCCCGTCCCTCCCATAACAGCCCCCATGACACCGAGAACCCACTGGTGGAGACCTGGATGTGATTTCTCCTAAGTGGATAGGAGGGGAGAGGGTCAGCCTACAACACTGCTCTGGCAGGGAGCTTAATGGGCACACACATCTATCTCCCTCCTGTAGACTTGGGTCAGGTGACCCCATCAGAGCTTCTTCCACTGACCCCAGGCCTGGAGGCTCAGGGGACACGTGCCTTTCTACCATCTCTTCCTTGGGGTGACTTATTTCCCAACCTATGAGCCCAGCATCAGTGTGGAGAGAACACTTCCTAGGAAAAGTATCACATTGAATATTTCAGCCCCTCCTCTTCCCATTAATTGATAATTTGGGCTGATTATCTCCTGTTTTGGATTATTCTTTCCAGCCCTTTCCTTCATTAGTGTGAATAATTGAGGGTTGAACCCATTGACATTTTCTTTTAACAGCAGGAGAGAAAAGCACTTCCAGCGTTAGGTGGGGATTCTGGTTTGAAGATTTGGAGATGAACAGATGGCATTCCTTTTGGTCCCATTCAATGATAGGAGTTGTTTCACAGTCCTTTACCCTCATACGAGGGTGCTTCAAAAAGTTCATGGAAAGATTTATACTATCTTTTAATTCTATTTTTCCATGAACTATTTACAGTGCCCTCGTATAAGCTTCAGGATCCATAAGCCCAGGGCCTCTGAAATGGAGAAAACAAGGGGACTGGACAAGGTGATCACCTCTGACAGGTGCAGCGATGCAGTGGGGCTTTGCAGACACTGACACGTTACCACCTGGTGAGCCAGGCCTTAGGATCCCCATTTATAGATAAGGAAGTTGAGGCCCAGAGAGGTTAGTTTCCTTGCCCGAGGTTATCCAGCATATAAGAGTCATGCACAGTTTGAAAATAGGTCTGGTTCCACAGCCCACACTCTCCCCACTGTGTGTTGCCTCCACGTGGTTCTCAGGGCCTGCGCTCCCACCTATCCCAACCCCGCAGAAAGGAGGGGCATGGAGAGTCAGGTGGGCCAACAGCTCAATGCTACCACATCCCCCAGTCCTGGCCTTGCAGCGGACGTCGTTGCTTCCTAGACCCTGTCTTGCAGACAGTGGCTTTGTTTTCCTGCTCTGTGACCCTCCTTCCAGCTCTCTGCTTCCTATTTTTCCCTCAAGATCTTTATCCAACCATATTTTAGGAGTAAAACAGACTGGGCTTGGTAATGAATTATATTACCAGGAATTGGTCTTATGAGGAGGACGGGGCAGAGGAATGGGCAAGTCAAGCCTGTTTTAGCTTCAGGGCCTCCGTACGTTCTGTTCCCTCAGTGTGCACTCGCTGCCCGGTGGTCCCATAGCACTCTCTCTTTTTTCATTCAGATCTGAGCTCAGATATCCCCTCATGGAGAGGCCTTTCTGACCACAGCCCCCCCTACCACACCACTGCTGTTACCCCCTGACATGGGATGATTCTTTGTTTATTTGCTATTGTCCTTCCCTACCAGCGTGTGAGCTTCCTGGGGTCAGAGGCTTCGTCTTTTTTGCATTGTTCTTGTTCTCTGCTGAATCCTCAGCTCCTAGAACAGGTCCTGGCACCGGTTAGGTGCTCAATAAATATTGGGTGAATGAATGAAATTAAAGGCCAAAAAAAAAAAAAAAAGCAGAGGCGATTGAGCAACTGCAAAAAATCCCTTAGGTCAGTGAGGACTATGGGAAGGGGAGTGGCAGGAGCTAGTCTGGAGTGAGGGTCTGGGACCAGCTCACGCAGGGCTTGGGTGGCCACAGAAAGGAGCTTGGGCTTTATTCACAGGCAGGGACAATCACTGAAGGGTCTTAGGCAGGGAAGAGACACAGTGAGATTTGTGCTTTAGAGACAGCGGGGAAGGGAGGGACAGATTGGAGGCAAGGGGGCCAATCCTGAGGGACGAGGGGGACCATTGTCCAGCATAGAACTGTGCCTGGAACTGCACCAGCACCAGGGATGGTGCCAGGACAAGGGGAGACCAACTGCAGGGCTCGCTCCCCCCATTCCCTTTGTGGGCAGACGTCTACACTGCTGGGGCAGAAGGAATGCCCTGTACATGCAGCGGCCTAGCATTCACAATTGCTCCAACAGAAATGTTTATGATATTCTTGTCTGTTCTATAGATATTCATGATGTGACTGTCACTGATTGAATAAGCTCACCTTAAGAGTCCCGATAAATAGATGAATGTTCAAGTGCTAGGGTCTCCGGTTAGAAGCGGTGTGGAGGAAGCCCTAGGGATCACATGTGGAAGCCGTGCAGAGGATTCAGAGCAGGGAGGGAGAGCAAATGCACTGGGTGATGATGAGTGTGAGGATGATCGTGAATGCTAGCGTTGCTGGAGTTCTCACCAGGTGCAGGGAATCTTCTAAGTGCCTTGCATTGTAACATTTGGTCCTGTGAGGTGGGCACTATTATTATCTGTATTTTACAGATGAGGCACAGAAAGGTTAAGTAACTTGCTTGAGGTCACACAGCTAGTGAGAAGTAGAATGTGGGTTTGAACCCAGGGAGTTTGACTTCAGCCTGCCACAAGGAATAAAATCATTTCACACAGCCGGGACTATTGGATCAAAATAAATTATTCCACTATAATAGGGAGCAGTGTCAAGCTTTGTACTTTAGTTTAAAGCATGTAACAAAAGGAAAAGATGTTGTAACATGACAATATGACTATATTCCAATGTAAAGTTTCTGTATAATAAAAATAATCTAAAATGGAAAGAAAAACAACTGACCATTGAAGAATATTAGAACATAGATCGCAGCAAAGAGTTAATCTGTATGTTGTATAATGAGCCCATACTAAGTGGTGAGAAAGATATCCAAGAATTCACACCAGAGGAAATAGAGTCAGCAAATAAATAAAAGGAAAGCTATTTGGTCTTGCTAGTTATCAAAGTAATGTAAATTAAAACAATAAAATGGTACTTCATCCCTATTAAATTAGGCTGCAGAACTTTCGATACAGCATTGGAGCGGCTGCAAAGAAACGGACACACTCACACGTAGCTGGTGGCGATGTAAATTAGTCCTTTGGGAATCCAACTTGACAACATGTATCAAGAGTCATAAAATGCTCATGTCGTTTGACCCAGTAATTCCCCTCCTGGGAATATATCCTATGGAAATAATTCAACACAAGAAGAAAATTATGTGCATGGAAGTGTTGATTTCAGCATTATTTATAATGATGAAAAATTGGAAACTGTAAAAATGTCCAACAATAGGGGAATGGCTGGGAAAATTATGGTATACCTACCTAATAGATTTATGCAGCCATTTAAAATTATAATAGCATTACTTAATACAGAAAGATGTTTATAGTATTATTTTCAGTGAAAAAAGCAGAATGCAAAATTTTTTCCCCATATTTATTACAACCATGTAAAGTAGGTCATGTACGGACAGGGATTAGATGGACATATAAAGGGAAACAATTGACATGGGAGGACAGTGAGATTGTGGGTGATTTTTTAAAAATTCCTCTTTATGGCTGCTCTAGTGTGTGATACATAGCAAATGGAAGAAAATACAAAATCAAAGAGTGAACTAAAACTAAAACCAATAGCAATGAAGTCCCGGCTTGTGTGAAAACTACATAGAGGTTTCAGTTGGCAGTGAACATAACATAAGACAAATGTCACATGGCTCTGTTAATAGAAGTGTAGACTACAGATCTTGGGAGGTGGATGTTATCAGAGGAAAGAAACCCACATAATAAAGCATTGATCAGTAACAAGGTGATTTTGAGGGTCATGGATTGTATCTTCAGCACAAGACCCAAAACAGAGTAGGCATTTGGTAGGAATGAATGAGAGAAGTAATGATCCCATGAAGAACAGTTAACGAGAAGACCTAGAAGTGACATGAGTATTTGTCACATAGAAGATGAATAAGGGTTTATTCTGGGTTGCTCCAGAGAACAGAGTAATGTCCAATGGAATGATGTTAGATGCAGGTGAATTTCAGCCGAGAGTCAAGAAGAAGTTTTATGTAGTTTGAATTACCATCATTTGGAGTAGGCTGCCTTGTGAGTTAATGAGCTCCCCATCTCTGGTGGTGACCAAGCAAGGGTTTGATGGATCAAGCTCTACCAGGGATGCTGTTAGCTTACTTTTCAAACTGGCATACGTACTGGATTTCATCAAAGTTAACATTCTATTCCAACTTAAAGAAAATAATTCTATTGATTATAAGGTGCACCATTATTTTATGCACCACTAAGAAGAAAAAACTCTGCCCATTAAACTATGACACACCCTTGATTGTAAGACTCATCTCAGTTTCTGAGTCATTTAAATGTGAAAAAAAAAAATCAATTAAATACTATATAGTCCTGGGACATATATAGTGTATTGGGAGTACCCAAATCTATAGGCAAGTGGCACATTTTTCAATCTTAGCTTATATATATTTCCATTTCTCTATATATGTAAATCAAATAGTAAACTAAATATATATTTAAACTAAATATATATATTAAGTATGAATTTTAAATATGTTTCCATATAAGTCAAAGAGTAAACTAAATATATATATAATTTTAACTAAGTATATATAGTTATAAACACAGTCATCCCTCGGCACCTGTGGGGATTGGTTCCAGGACCTCCTGAGGACATCAAAACCAAGGGATTCTCAAGTCTCCCAGTTGGCCCTGTGGAACCCGATTGGATGTGGGTGTCAGAGAGAAGCCAGGGTAGCTCTAAGGGTTTTGGCTGGAGCAGTTGTTGGCAGCATGGAGAAGCTAAGATGCAGAAGCCTGTGGGCAGAGCAGGCTTGGAGTGTGGGGATCGGCGCTCGGTTGGGACTGTTGGGTGTGAGATGCTTGCTGGGAATCTAGGAGGAGCTGGAGGGTGGGCAGTTGGATGGAGAGAGCCTGTCCAGGAGAAGCTAAGATGCAGAAGCCTGTGGGCAGAGCAGGCTTGGAGTGTGGGGATCGGCGCTCAGTTGGGACTGTTGGGTGTGAGATGCTTGCTGGGAATCTAGGAGGAGCTGGAGGGTGGGCAGTTGGATGGAGAGAGCCTGTCCGCAGATATAAGTTGGAACATCCTCAGCATGTAGATAGTATTTAAAGCCAGGAGGTCAGATGACATGGCCTCAAGAAGGAGCGGAGATAGAAAAGATTCTCTTTACTCTCAACAGCTGCATCTGCCTGTAGTGTCCAGAGAGGACCCTTCAACCCCTTTTTCCCCCAGTTGTGGGTCTGGAAAACACTTATGTCTGTTTCCCAGTCCTTGCAGCAGCTGTAGCTTTAGTTCTTTCCAGAGGCCCAAGAAGGGGCAGGTCAGCCTGCAGAGAGCTGGGGACCAAGGACAGTACTGACACTGGCAAAGGAGAGTTGGTGCTTGCCCTGAGGGGCTTACCGGCTCCCTTCTTATCTTCCTGCAATAGGTGCCCAGCCCTGGGCAGGAGCTCAGCAGATGCCAGCTGAGCGGAGGGAGGCAGGATCCCTGGAGAGCTCGTGGGTTCTATCCCACGGTCCTGAGAGTAACAGGAAAAGCCTGTGTTGCTGACAGGATGCCCCTCTGAGCAGAGAGAGGCAGGTCGTGGTGTGTGTGAGGGGGTGGTGCTGGGAGCTGGTGACGGCACAGACAAAGGATCGCCGGCAGCACAGGGAGCAGAAGCTCATCTCTGCCTGGTGGGCACCTATTGCCCAGGGAACTGTGGATTGAAAAATCCATAACAGGCATGACAGTGAGTGATAATACTTGAAAGGAAATCACAATGTCTGCTTTCAAAGCAGCGTTCCCTGGAATGCCGATCTGTGCTCGATTCCCGTTGCTGTACCTTTGGAGATGGCCAGAACGCTAGCCAGCTTGCTGGTGTTAACACAGGAAGAGCAATTAGCGAAACTGTGGCTTGGGCTCCGTGTTGGGCTTCTTTCTAAAGGCTAATTGTTGATTTGCAGCAGTGAGGCCTTAGGGACGCATCCCAAGTGGGGGGTCCAGGAAAACAATGACCAGTCCTAGTTACTGCGAAATGCAGACAATGACTGATCTTGGTTACCGCTAAATGCAGACAAGAAATGCAGACAAGCTCGAGAGAGGCAAATGTGTTCCCATTGTCCCAGGGCCCTGGCAGCTATGACAAAAGGAACTGTTTAGGATTTGGCAATATTTCATTGGCTTTGTCTATGTGACTGTGTGTTTTTGAAGGAGAATCATTCATTCATTCAACAAATGTTTATGAAGCATCTACTACTATGTGCCAGACCCAGTTTGAAACTCTAAGCTTAAAGCGGTGAACAAAACTGACAAAAATTCCTGCCCTTATGGAGCTTACATTCTGGTATATGGAGCAGATAATAGATAAACTAAATGAGTAAAATATATAGTATATAAATGTTGGTGAGTACAAAGCAAACCAAAAAACAGAGAAGAGGATAAGATGGATCCAGGGTGGGGAGATTATAAGTTTAGATTGGGTGGTCAGGAAAAACCTCCTTGGAAGGAGATATTTGTATGAAGACCTGAAAGAGGTGAAGGGTGAGCCACACAGTATCTGGGGGAGACTACTCCAGGCACTGGGAACAGCAAGTGCAAAGGCCCTGAGGTGGGCCCAATGCATTCAAGCAGCAACAGAGTCACAAGTGGCTGGAGGGGATGAGTGGGGGAGCAACGCTCAGGAGAAGGAATCAGAGAGGCCACAGAGCCAGATGACCTGGGACCTGATAGACTGTTTTAGAACTAGAAGAAAACTTTGCACCGTATTCGGCCCCAATTCTCAGTTTTTTAGATGAGGAATCTGACCCTGCAGGCAAACGGTTTGTCCATCGTCTCACTGTCAGTAGCTGACCTGTTTCTAACGCTCAAGTCCCTTGACATCCAGATTATTCCTTTTCATTCAAATCATGTAGTCACTCAGAAGACGTTTTATAGACATCTCACTTACTATTGGAAATGAGAAGTAAACAAGACTGGTGGTACGGCCCAGAGAACTAGGGTGGACAAGCTACGGACCCTCAGGAGCAGGTGCTCACAGACCGTCTTTGTTTTACGTCCCGTCCGACAGAAGCACTGGAATGTTTACATCAGCCCAGAGCAAATGGAAACAGGGCTCCTCTTGCCCAGTTTACCAGGGTGATCTCTGGACTATTGACAGCTTTGACATCAGTCCCCACCCCCCACCTTTACATCTAGAAGTTATTAGACAGAATTATTAGACTAGGGTTCGGCCTCTAGTGAGAAAAGAACCTAAGCATGTAGGAATTTGACCAGGAATTACTAGCATAATGCAGGCCACCTCTGCCTGAGCCCTCGTGGAGCTCCCAGCCCAGCTTTGGGACAGGCCAGCTGTCCAGCACAGTGACTGTGGCTGTGATAGGAGTGGACGGGTTAGGGAAGGCTTCCTAGAGGAAGCAGAGACCTAAAGGATGAGCAGGAGGTAGGTATGCCTTCCTGAGGCCGAGGGGGGCTCGTTAGCAAATCACCAGGAGAGTCGGTGTGGCAGGCGGCCCTGGTGATTATCCACCTGGGTTCAGGTTCAACCCTACTGGTTATGCCCTTTGTGACCTTGGGCAAGTCATTGAACCTCTCTAAGCCTCAGTTTCCTCATTTTTAAAATAGAGATAACCATAAAACCCAGTTATTGTGAGGATAAAATATTGTAAGGAGAGTGGAGGTAGACTATTTAGCACATTATAAATGCTCAGGAGATGGTATGTATTATCCTTATATGGCAGAGCATTGTGGACTGTAGCACTCAGCCTGGGCCCTGCTTCCTGGGGTGATACCACCATGCCTGAGTCTTAAAGGAAGAGCGTCAACGAACTGAGGGAAGGGTAAAGAAGGGAGAGGAAGGCATTCCAGGCAGATTGGGCAGCCCGAGCAAAGTCATGGAGGCCGAGGCCGGCGTGGTAAGTGTGAAAAGCCACATGTAGCTCGGTATCAAGAAATAAGAAGAAGGTAAGGAAGGGGTGAGATGACGCTGTAAAGATAGGCAGGGTCTAGTGGGTATAGGCCTTTAAGAACGTTAAGGACCTGAACGTCGTCCAGCAGACAACAGAGAGCAACTGAAGGGCTCTTGGAAGCAAGGAAGTGGCATGATGCGACATTCCAAAAGATCACCCTGGCTGCGAGGGGAGGATGGATTGCAAGGGTTCAAGACGAAAGGTTGGGAGCACATGGAGGAAAACTCTGCATTGGTCCAGATCAGAGACGATGGGGCCTGAGCTAGGGTAGTGGCAGCGGGGACAGGATGGAGCAGACAGGCTGGGTTGAAGTCACATAGGAGTGAAATCATCAGGACTTAATATTTTATTAAATATGGGGAGGATGGGGGAGGCAATGAAAGCAAAAGAATGTCCAGAATGTCCCAGGAGGTCAAGCAGCTTTCGGAAAGAAACTCCAGTGGATTCAGGAGTTGAGCACTTCCGTGTGCTAGTTACCACCATGAAAGGTGTGAGATCAGCCGGGGAGTGGCAGCTACAGTGGGGAGACACCCAGAGCAGGCTGAGGAAAGGCTTGCACGGACCAACCATCATTGGAGTCCAGGGACGATGGGAGTCAGCTGCGCAGATACCAAGGGGTCAGTGCCTCCAGGAGGAAGGGGTGTCAGCAGTTGTAAATGCAGCCAAAACATATCCAGAAAGACGGAGACTGTACAATATCTGCTGGATTCTGCCTCGCCCCCAGTGCAGGGAGCTGGGGCATGAACTGGAGGTGAGTGAGTAGAGAAGGGCATCTGGACACATCTATTGAGACATTTGAATAATAAGGGGAGATGTGGGACCAAACGACGATCTGGGCTTGTTTGGTTTGGTTTTCACTGTAGGAGAGACCAGAGTGGGTTTAAAAACCAAGGTGAAGAAGCTTGCTGGAAAGGAGAGAAAGGGCTGACAAAGTCCTGGATGGAGAGATGGACTGGCCCTGAGAAGAAGTAACCCTCTATTCTCTGAAACTGGCTACAAGTTGTTAAGGATGGGGATGGATGCCGATAAGTCTACATATTGTTTGTGTGTGTCATATGTGTCAGAGGGCAGGGAGGTGGACAGAGAAAGCTGTGCATCCCAAATATCCTCAATTTCCTCAATAACAGGCTGAGGTGAGAAGGGTATGAAGGCTTCAAATCACTGTTCTTTCATTCATTCAGCAAATAGTTATTGTGCACCCACTGTATGCAAGGCACTCGAGAGGCACTGCGAATGCATTCGCGAACACCACGGATCCTGTCCTCGTGAAACTCGCAGTCTGGAGGAGGAATAGACATTAAACAAATAACCACACAAATACTCATAAAAATCAATAAACATGTCAATGAATAAATGATCACATGAATAAACATATCTTATGACATCACTTTTACTCCTGTTAAGCTTCAACTTTATTAGAAGCTGCCCATCTGTGTGGTTAGATGAGAAAGCTTTTTCAAACCTGAGCTTGTTCTGCTTAGTTCTGCTGAACAGGACAGGACAGTGATAGTGCCTGTGGCAGCCCACTAGGGACTGCCTTCAGGTGGACAGAAGTCTGCTGACTTAACCTTCATCAGGCTCTTAGTCCTCGGGCCCAGCATTTCTCCACCTTGACTTGGAGGAGCTTCTGCCCATCACAGTCTCTAGATGACAGGAGGCACACAGCACAGCTAACAGAGCTGCACGTGGAGTCAGGACACCTGGATCAATGTCCCAGCCAGGCCTCTTGCTAGGAGGACAATTTTAAATGAGACATTGAACCTTTCAGGGCCTCCGTTTCCCCCTCCATAAAAACAGAGTTAATGCTCATACCTTCTGTGCCATCACATGGTGCTTGGAGAGGTTACATGAGGGGACACATGGGAAAATGTGTGGTGGAACGTAAAGCACCGAGCACAGCTGTGGTTCATTTCTAACCTGGGCCAACTTGCAGGTGGAGCCACTGACCGATGAGCGCAGGGAACTGACAGCAGGTTTCAGAATCCCGATTTGGTTTTGCTGGCTTTAGAAAGTGTAATCATTTGTTGGTTTAAGTGAGATCTTCAGGCTTTTTCAGAGTCAAACAATTTATACTTAAACTGCAGCTTGACAGCCAGACTTGGATATGCTTGTCTTTTTTCAAGACCACATGTCTTGCTTTTACAGATTATCTGTTATATGTTCCTGGGAGAAAATGGAGAAAACTTACAAAAGCAAAAAGGAGAAAATTGAAATCAACTATTATCCAACCCCCCAGATATAACCACAATTAGTATGTTGGTATTTATTCTTCCAGGCTTATGTGTATATGTGTGCATAAAACTGGAAATATATATATATATGTAAAATATATTGGTTAAATAATTATAACAATACATATATGAGTACATATAATATATATATATATATATTTATACTATTTGTATTGCTATAATTATTTAGCCAATCCCCTGTGTTTAAGATTTAGATTGTTTTTGCTTTTCCCCCTCGATAGATAATGTTGCAGTGAAAAATTCCTATATATAAATCACTGTGTTGTATCTGATTATTTGCTTAGAATAGATCCATAAAGGTCATGGCCATTTCAAAGACTTTTGGTATATGGTTTCAAATTGCTTTCCAGAAAGATTTATGTTCTTACCTGAAATGTATACCCATTTTCTCACACCCTCCGCAACACTGAGTATTAACATTTTTAAACAATGGTTTACCAATTTGACGGTAAAAGATGGTTCTGCAACATGGGTGAGAGGAAGCCAGTCTTGAGGAGTTGCCTGTATCCCAGCAGCTGTAGGAATCTCAGCAGAACTTCTCTTCCTCAGAAGCTTGTTCCATGGCCATGGCTCTGGCCTGCCTCTTGTTCACTGAGGACCCAGTGATGCTCCCTGAGAACTGGGTTAGTACCCCTGTATGCTTGACCCAGAGAGGGACACTCCCTGTAGGCTGAGGTCAGGCCTGATGCTCAGGGGTGTCTCTGCCCCGGAGAGAGAGAGAGAGAGAGAGAGGGAGCTGTAGGTCGAGTCAGACCAGTCCCCTGCATATCATCTTGGATGTGATTCTGGGCTTAGACTTTAAGGTCCTCTTTTAGGCTCCACCAGAATTGCACCCCAGAATGCTCTGCTCATTCATAGGCTCTCTTTCCAGATGAGATGCAGATCCTCTGAAGTCAGTGAGCTAGCATTTTGCCCCTAGGAAAGGACATTCTCATGCCTAGATGGTAGCACCAGGGTGTCCAGGCATGAGAGAGTCTGGCAGGTCACCTTCCTCACCAGCCCTTGCTTACTCCTTGGGGGCTTTCATTGTCCCAGGCCTAGGGCACCTTGGGTGGTTATAACTCCACCTGGACATGGCTGGAGGCAAGAGAGTACAAACTTCCCAAGTCAGTACCCAAGAATGAAATGTGGCTTCTACATTTATTCACCCAATCTTGCATCCTGCTAGATATTAGGAGAAAAATGAAGATAGACAAGACCAGGTTCTTTGGTGTCTTCTAGGAACTCAAAGTCAAGTAAGACAGACAAGCCCATAAACCAGCAATTACAAAACAAAGGGGTTAGCGATAAGCCTCAGAACAGTTTCTCTGTTCTGCCAAGACTGCTTGCCTATCTTTATCTGTTACTTACACTTGAGAACAAATTCCTCTGGAAGCAGTGTGGGATGGTGAACTGGAAGAGAGAGGGTCAGGTAGTGAGATCTGGGTGGGATGGGGTGGGATATGAGCAGTTGGTCTATTGACAGCCCTTGGGTGAAGCTCTTGGAATAATAAAAGCAGATGCGGGTGGCGTTTGGAGGCCACAGAATTTTCCAGGTACAATATGCAGTATGCCCCTCCTAGGAGGCAGGATACTAACCTCTGAATTGGGGATCAAGGAACTCAGATGAGGCCTGGAAATACTGCCCCCAAAGGTGTCTCTAGACTGAGGCGCGTAAGGATCTGTTTTGGTTGGGAATCACAATGGGGTTAATGATGAACCAGGGTAGGTTGGAGTCCTAAAGGGTGGGGGACCAAGTATGTACTGATAGAAGGATCTGGCAGAGAGTGCAAATGGATTTCATCTTGTATCACCAATATCAGTCGATTGGTTGTGGCTGACAAGAACCATGTGTTGAGAAGAGTGCAGAGATCAGCTAGTGATGTCTGCCTGGGCTCAGCTGTGCTGTCTTCTTGGGATCAGTTAGTGATGTCCTCCTGGGCTCAGTTGTGCTGTCTGCATGGGATCAGTTAGTGATGTCTGCCTGGGCTCAGCTGTGCTGTCTTCTTGGGATCAGTTAGTGATGTCCTCCTGGGCTCAGGTGTGCTGTCTGCATGGGATCAGTTAGTGATGTCTGCATGGAGGAGAATGATAGCAATAGTGGCACATATGCTTTTTTGGCACCCCTGATCTCAGGCATCCCAGAACATGTTGGTTGATGGCAGAGAGGACAGCACCATAATGGTGTGCATGATTTACACTTGTCCCTGGGAAAGGGGCTGCATAGGCCCAGCTGGAATATAAATCTGAGGTGCTAGAGAAGTAGGAGCCAACCATGGGAGAAAGATTCCTGAGCTCAGCAAGATCCCAACCTTGGTGACCAGATCCCTATAAGTTTCTGATGTTAGGGTAACCATAGCACCAGTCAAAGAAACTGAGGCAGGAACCCAGTCATTTACACTAGGCCGACCTGGTGAGGGCAAAGGAGGCTCCAGATCAGTGGGCTTCTCTAAGCTCATGATTTTGGGTCTGCGGTCACAAAGCTAATTTGGACTCTACCTTCTAATGGCGACCTTCTAATGACGTCCTATGCAGGACCGATTGGGGTCTGGGCATGATGGGCCTATTGGAGCTGCATGGGTTACACCTAATCATAAACATGTTATGGAGCAGCCATATATAGGGGAAGCAGGAGGATTCCCAGCAAGTGAGAAATTAGGAGCATTTAAAAGTCCTCTTTTCTTCCCCCAACAAATCATCTCCTATAGCCTAAGCACTATCTATATTTTTACTACCAGAAATGGCCCCATAAAATGCCTAAGGCAGAAGTGAGTATGTGACCTATCACTGTCTGGGAAGTAGATCTCTCACCCTCCATCTGCCTCTCAGCCAAGGCAGAGAGGGTCTCCTCAACCGAACATGCTTTGGTCTGGGCACATCCTATTTCTCTGGGAGGATTTCTCTATCTCAGATCTAATTAGCTTCCCTATTGAGATCATTTTTCCTAAATGGTTCATGGGTTTCCCATGTTAGTATGAAGAGCTATTGATTAAAAATGGTCAGAAATTGTGCCCCTGCTGCAGGCTTTCCATGTCCACTGTCTTTGGGGGTAATTGGTGAGTGAACAGTAGCAGGGCCTGGGCTGCCCAGCCCAACCCAGTCCAGCTTTGCAAGGATTTAGGAGAGGTAATTACTGAGGAAGAGGGAGAGAAAGTGAGGAGTGGCAAGTCCAGAGCCAGACAGGGAACCCTCTCTCAGAACAACATCAAGCTCCTAGATGTGGGAGAGATTAGAAAAAAGTAGATTAGATGGAATTAAGACGGTGTTTGGCCACGCTGTCAGAATACCTGGACCCTACCTCAGTTCATCTCTTCCTAAAAAACCCCCTGTAGAAACTCCACATCTCATTGATTCTAAGATGTACTTCCTGCCCTCCTACACCCCACCCAATAGTTTAAGCCTCAAATCAAAACAAATCTTACAGTCAGCAAATGTAGTTTTTGCTGTGTTTTTTCTTTTTCTTTTTTTCTAAAAAAAAAGCTCTAATTAAATTGACAGTTATGTCATTATTGATGGCATGCTTGAATCAAGGAAATATGGTATATATACAAAGCATGAAGCTGGAAAAGAAACTCTTGATTACTAGATTAAGCTGTGGTTCCAAACGCTCTAGTGAGCTGGCTGGATTCCAGTGAAAATGTCTCTAGCCTACTTCCATCATTTTTTGGGTGGTATATGAAAGAAAGCCAACTCAAGAAACTTGAACACAGAAGGGAACCTATTGGCTTAGGTTCCAGGGATGTTAAAAGGGTGGATGGCTTCAGGAACAGCTGGATCCAGTGTTACTGGGTCTCTGCTTATCCCTCAGCTCTGCTTTATCTCTTTTATATGGCAACAAGATAACTTCTGGGAGCTTTGGGCTTACATGACTCTAGAGAGAAGGAGAGATCATATTTCTCCCAATATCCATATTTCAGAAGTCATGGAAAAACTGTTATTGGCCATGCTTGGATTATGTATCACACCTCAAGAGAAATCATAGTAGGCTGGGGGATGGGATTCTATATTGCCCAGTCACATGAGGCAGAAGATAGGTTGGGCATTATGATTTGATTGACAGTCTGCCCAGAACCACAAGTGATGGGGGCAGGGCAGTTCTCCAATGGGAAGAGAAATAATGAGCAACTAAAAGCAATACTAGCCAATCTTGGATCAACCCGAAGAGCCTAGAACCAGAAGCTCAATCTGAGACTTGATTCTTACTGCTTCTATTCAAGGAAAGGCCAGTCTGGAATAGACCATTGGAGTGACAGAGGATAAGGAGAGGAAGAGACAGAGGGTAGCAATGCTTCAGTGCCCATGCGGTGCAGGAAATTCCCTCCCAGGTGGGAGTTGCCTCTGGACACATCCCCACAGAGGGAACATGAATGTCTACAGAGAAGGAACAAAATAGCCAGAGAGGCTTAGAGCCGGAGAGGCTTACAGCAGCCTAAGCCACGCCAGCAAGGAAGGAAGAGTCAGAAGAGAGGCTGCATCCTCCTGTGAAGATAATGCATGGGGATGCTTAGCCCAGTACCTGGCACCCGGTGCCCAATCAATAAATGGTAGCTATTATTATTACCCATTACAGATCATCCCTCAGCGCCTGCAGTCTGGGCATGATGGATGCAGGCTGTGTTTGTGTAATGGGGATTATTTATTAGTCACCTTGTAAAAAGCAATGACAGAAAGGCACAAAACTATGTTACCACAGAGGGATCTTATCTCATGGAAATCAAAAGCTTCTGTTTTTCCACCAGGAAACAAGAGCACTTGTTCTGGGAGATTAATCCAGTTCCACTGTTAAGACCTCCAGGGGAAGGAGGAGATGTAATTCTGCTTTTAAATAATTCTCCTCCAGTTCTTAAGTACCTGGGACTTGGGCATGTTGGGGGTTGGGAGGGGCGGGATGGGGATGGGAGTTGGAGTAGGAAGCGGGAGGGGAGGAGGTGTGAAGAGGCAGGAGAATTCCCTCAAAGCTCACTTAGGCCTTGGCCACAACTTCTCTACCTTTACTGGCTCAGGGCAAAGCCCCAGAGGTGATGTTTATGCAAATCAGTTTCAATGGCTGGGGGAGGATGAGCCACCCTGACCACTCCCCCCAGCCACACCTGCCTTCAGCTCCCTAACCTTGCCCACTGCAGACCAAGACCCGTTTTACAAAAATGTGGGTTGTTACCCACTGCCATTTAGTTACATATACTGTTTTAGAACCACTTTGAAATTGTTTTTAATTTTATTTTTTCAGTTAACAGATGTAGCAAGAATATATTTATGTGGCAACACTCATCTGACAATTCAGAGTGGCTGCAAAATCCCCATGCATGAGATTAGGTCCTTTGTTAATTATTTGTTTAATAACAGCTCTGCCTAGCAACAGTGGAAGACCTAGAGACAACAATCAGCAACTGTTCCCCAAAGAACATGGGGAAATTTAAAATTTATGTGGAGAAGAGAAGGCAGCATACAAATCACTTCTAATTAGCATGCAATGAGACTTTGTGGCCACTCTGAATATTAACATTTATTAAGTGTTTACATTGCCCCAGCACTTTATGATCATCATTTTACTTCTTCTTGACTATTCTCTGAGGTAGGTGTTATTAACTATCATTGTCTGCATTTTACAGGTGAAGAAACTGAGGCACTGAGAGATTAATAGACTAGGGGGTGGGAGAGTGTTGAACCCAGAACTTCAGAGCTGGGACCTGCCACTAATATGATGAGGCCTCCTGGTAAGGAGCCAGCATGTATAAAGATGATAAACTTTTAAGCAAGCAATACATAAAAATATAAATACAAGACATTTTATAATCACACAAAATTCCAACAATCCAAAAATAAAGAATTGTTCACATTTTGAGAGCATCACCATAAACATCAGGCTATCTAGGGAGATGACGAGCTAATGAAAGAATGAGCTGGAAAGAATTTTAGAAAAAAATGGGATTGCAGTATGCTCTTCATTTTACTTTTACTTTTGAAATTTTTATTTGAATTCAACAGATAGAAAAAAATTAAAAAATTGAAGGAATCACTAAACTTCAGATAAATAGACATTAGTTCCTAAAATATGTTGCTTCACCTCCCACGATTTATCACCCCTTTTCCCCTGGGTGATGGAGCCACCAAAGATTACTCAAAGCCCATCTCTTCTGAGCAGTGAGAAGCCCTGAAAAGGGGTTAATCTCCTGGAACCCTCAAGAGAGAGGCATTCCTTCCATTTGGGAAATTAACCCTGAATTGGGGTTCTCTTCCCACATTTATTCTCCAGACCAGGAAGTTACAGGAAGAGAACATAGGTAGGGTGTTAGCTAAGTATAGTTTAACAAGTTTAACAATAGAAGCTGGTAACACTCAGTAAGAAAAGCAAGGTGACATTCCATAATGCAATTGTCAAGAAGTTAAGTCGATCCACTAACAAAAGCTTGATTTTAGCAAACATTCTCTTCTTACAGCAATTTCCCAGTATCTTTACATATCAATCAGTAACCTGTCTTTGAGCCAGCAGTGTTGCTGTGTTACAATTCCTTATCTTTCAACAGAGACTATAGCCTGGGGAAATTTTCCTGTCCTTTGCAAGGTCAATATTTGAAACTGCAAGGCTTTGTAAAACCAGGCCCTGTGAAGTACATTTGCTTTATGCATACTCCCCATCCCCCCCCCCCCCTTTTATTTATTTAAAAGCAAAAGCAAAAGCTATAGATCAGGTTTTCACAGTTAAGACAAAAGCCTTTAAAGCAAAGTTGGTATCAGGTGAGGACTGATGATGTCATCATCTCAGAGTGGCTGCATCAGCATCATTCCAGGTGCTGTGAATTGGATGTAATTACCAATTGTTGAAACTCCAGAATGGGATTCTGCTCCCTATAATAGTTGATTCTGAGTCCAAAGAGTTTGTTAATGTTCACCTGTCCAGGACGTTACTGTTTTTAAAGCATCTAGTCTTTTGTGGAATTTTTGATCAATTGCAAGTCTTTTGTTTGGGAACAGGATGTCTCATCCAAGTTACAAACACCCTCTTTAAGGCCAGGAAAATTTATAGAACTGTTTTTGTAGAGAAGATGTTATTTGCCCCTTTATGATCAAGGCATTCCTCATGAAAGCATTGATGATTGATATCTTGTTGAAAAGGTCTTACTTTTCTTTGCATAAATCCCACACTGCTGGAAAGGCCCTTTCCCAGGTGGTGATCGTCCCACGTCAGGGGGTGGGGGGATGAACAGCAGGATGAAGCAGCAGTTAGGCCAAATTAAGGCAACATGAAAGAGGAGTCAGCAACTTAAAAGTGAGACATGCTATGTTATATCCAAAGTTTTAAATTATATCCTGTTATAAAGAGAGAGAGTTAATTTTCATTGAATTTATAAAAATAGCCATATTGTCATAATAATCATAATGATAAAGTTATTAAATTTGGGGGGGATCAAATAGGGAGAAAACAAATACTTTTATCTCTGTTTTAAATAATATTTTACCAAACTGTTGTTAGTTATAGATAGCTTAAGAGAGAGAGAGTTTTCTTAAATTTGGAAAACAAAACATTAAGAGAGCCAGCAGTGTTTCAAAATAAGGAAATTGTAAAAACCCATATTCTTTTTAATTAGTTCACTAATTAACTTTTGTTGTTAACAATTAACAATTTCACAAACCCATCAGTTTCTTCATTAGAATTTTGGAACTTTAGTTTAAAGCTATGAACTCAAAGTTTGTCAGGAAACTGTACCTATAAGAGTTTTTTCATGAAATATTTGAAGATATAACATTTTAAAATTATAATTAAAACAAGATTATGACCAGTAGCATTTATATCAAGGCCCAGATTTTCAAAAACCTTACAAGATTTTGGCACACATATCCATAACAACTTCAGTACTGACAATACTTTCCCATATAGTCTTAATTTATCAAAGAAGCCAATTAATTTTGATACATCTTTTATATATCCTTTGAGAAGCTCCAGGGCCCTTGGAACTCCACAAAGTTAGTTTAAACCAAAAGGTTGAGCTTTCAGTTTTGGAAAGCTTTGTCAAATAACAGAAGGCTTAAAACACTTAGTTGAATAAAATCACAAATTATTACAAAAATAAAACCAAAGTGACAAAGGGTTTCAGAGGCAGAGAGCACAAGAAATTATCGTGAAATAAGTTTCTTAAACCAGTTATCTAAGGAACAAAGAAAACCTTTTACAATTTTGTATGAAGAGCAGTCGAGTGAAAAGACCTCTAGTAATCCTGTTTGATTAGTAAACCCAGGCAATGATGTGTGCTGATAAGAACATTTTTATACATTCAGGTTAGTAAATTGGCATCCATTTATCAGAGCAAATTATATAAAGCCCAGTTTGAGTTTTAGCTGTTTTTACCAAATACATATTTATGGTTTCCCAGCCAAAAACTTGGTGTATTAGATGTATACCCTTATCAGTTAATGTTAACTAGGGCCTATGTGATATTGGGCATAGGTCTCCTTTCACGTGGGAAAGGTTTCCACGTGGCATTTGGAGGCATGTGGAGCTTAAGACAAAAATATACCTCTAACAGTAAGAACAAAGTTTAAAGAACACATTAAGAAGTTGCAGTCATTATTATTATTATTATTAATTATTTGCATCATAGGCTAACTCCCTACCTTGAAAGATAAGAAGGTTAGCACATTTATACTTGTTCAAATTTCCTTAACCTCTCTTTTCTAGTTTAAAAATTAAAAAAATTTTTAACTTGGCAAAGTCTATTACATTTATATTCTCTCCTGTACAACAATTCTCATTGTTGTGTAATCTTAGCTCCATATTTAACAGGTTTTAGCACTCACCACCAATTGTCTTACCATATATTTTACATTCCAAAGTTTGTATTTTGATTGATCTCTTCATTTGCTGAAGTACACTGTCAAATACTTTTTACAAGAAAGGCTCATGGGTATTGTATTCCTTGAATTTCTACATGCTCGAGAATATCTGGCTGTTGTCTAAATACTTAAATGATAACTTCACCAGGTATACAGTTCTTAAGCCATGATTTTCCTTAGAGTTGGAATGGATTGATCATAGACAAAGCAGACTTAATTTCTCTCTTGTTTGGCTTGGTTTTTCTGCCTGGATGCCCGTAAGATTTGTTCTTTTTTCTTGAAATTTAGTAACTTCACCAGTATGTCTTGAAGGTTATTGCTATACATAAAATTTTTTAAGACATCATGTGCCCTTTTGATCTTGAGATTCAGCTTTCTCTATTTCAGAGATGTTTTCATCAATTATATCTTTGTATATTTTTCTCTGTGGGTATGTTGAATCTCTAGTGTCAATATTCCATATCTATGATCTTCTCTGTAATCATGTTTATACTCATATATTTGATCTTCTCCATTTATTTATTTAATTTTCTCAGGCTTGCCTGCCGAATTCCTGAGTTGGGTTTCAGATGTATTTAATTCATTCCTCCTCCTCCTGATTTTCTTCTTCCCCCTTCTTCTCCTCCGCTTCCTCCTACTTCATTTGCCTTCAATGTGGTCTTTCTTTTTCGTTCTTTCCCCTACTCTACCAGCTCACCTTTCATATCTTCTGCTTATCTTACAATTTCCCTTTTAGATCCTTTAAACTCTTCTTTGAATTCCTTTTTTTTTAATCCCTAATTTTTTTGAGACTAGGAACCATGTTTTTCCGTATTTATCTTGCTTCCTTTGATAATTCCTTCTGACATCTGTTTTCTATAGCTGTTATTTATTTTTTCCTTCTTATTTTGTTTATTTATTGTATAATTTCTACTGGTACTTCTCTGGCTAGTTCCCTGTTAATTATCTCTCTCTCTCTCTCTCTTTTTAATTGAGCCAAATAGTTTGCTAAGGAATAGTATGCAGAACTCTGGGGCCTGAGAAATAGGGGATTATGAACTGAGCAGTTCTGCACTGCAGGTCAGGTTTTATGGTGCCCAGGTATCCTCTCCCTAAATCCAGTATTTCTATTTGCTCTGTGCCAAAGCTGCTCTGTGTGTTGGTTTGGGATGGATGTCTCTCTCGTCCACAACCTTCCTCTGCAGCCACCCTGGGACAGAGGCAGGGCTGTCTGTCATTCAGGTGGGAAGGCAGCAGGGTCTCTCCTTCGGCCTCCTTTCCTACCTGTAGTGCCCACAAGGTCTCTACCAGACACACCCAGTTTTCCTGTGGCCAGTCCATGTTCCCACATCTTGTTACTTGCATCAAAACTTCATTGAAGGCCTTTTGGGGGTTGAGATACTTTGTTTCAGGGAAATCTGCATTTTGTGGCAGGTCTGAGGATGCATGTGTAGACTGTCAGCATTTCTCCTCGTTCAGGTCTATATTTTACAGTATTTGGCAAATATACCTCATGGCTTGTGGTTGAGACCTTTCCTTGTTTCACTGAAGATACAGATTTTACCATATTTTTGTACTTATTGTTTTGGTCCATGGATTTCAACAGAAGTAAGAAGTGTAAATGCCTTTACTTGGCATCTTTAAAAAGTCTCCCATATCATCACTGTGTTAATGGTTCCATAGAATTCCATTGAGCAAATGTACCAACCTTTAATTTACCAAAATTCTCTCTTGAATTGATATTGTTTCCTTTTCTTCTTCTTTTTGAATAGAAACAATGCCGCAAGGAGTATCCTTGGATATTTGTTCAGTTGCCCTTACCACTTTTTAAAGAAGTGGGGGAAAGCCTCAGAGAGGTGAAGGGACTTGTCAAGGTCAAGAATGGAGTTACTCATAGACCTGGGGACGCATGCTCAGCCATGCACGCTCATTTTAAAGCTGTCTAGCCTGCCACAGGCCTGCTTCTCTGTTCTTCTCGGGAAGGACCCTTCCCACTGCTCGTCCTCTCTAATTTTACTTCTTCCTCCTCCGGCTCCACTTTCTTGTAGATTTAGCCCCTGTTCTCAGAGGGATTAACTGTAAGAGGATTTCTGTGCAGCTTTTCTCCTGGATTCACACAAAAGGACTTAGATAAGTCTTGGCTTATGGGGCCTTAATGGGCCATTAGGTGAGAATGGAACATTCAGGGACAGCTCTAGCCAGAAGGAGGTGTCAGGGAGGCTGGACGTGCCTGGAGAGAGCCTTCCAAAGCCTCTTCTTTAATGTCCATATTGAAGGCAGACTCCAGGAGTCTGGGCTGTTTATGCAACCAAGATATTTGGACTTTCTTAAACTGAGGATTAACTCTTTGGGGGCATTCACACGTAAATGACAAATAATTGAGTACCTACATATCCCCAGGGCCTGCTTCATAGGCATGTGATCTGTGCAACCAAATAGGGCCCTGCTTGTAGAAAGGCTCTGAGCTTGGTTTAATGCTCTTCACTGGCCTCTGAAAATTCTTAATCATGTTTGAATCAGGAGCCCTGTATTTTCATTTTGTACTGGATGCTGATTATTCAGCTAGTTCTCCGTGTTCCAGACACAATACTTAGCTCCTTCACCTGGGCCAGCTGAGGCTGCTGTGCGGAGAAGCAGACAACTGGATCCAAGGGTTTCCAGGCTGGGAGTCTACACATCCACAGTCTGCAGTCTGGGAAGCCTGGCGTGAGCACAGCAGCCAGGCTAATGTGGCGGTGCAGATGAGTGACACCTGGACAAGGTGACTGTCCTCCAGGTCCCTAGCCACATCCGATTATAGTGCAGGCTGGATGCAAATGAGCTGGGGGGTCCCCAAGCTGTACCTCAGATGCAAGATGCCTGTCCTACCTTCCCAGACTGCAGCCTGATGATGGAGGCTTCTAGAAAAGAAGGCTTTCATTAGGTTTTCACTCCATTTTTCTCCCATCACCAGTCACATCACCGAAGTAAAGGAGCCCAGTTCCAATAATTGTGTGGATAGGTCCCAGCATCCATCCTAACTGTGGCTGGAAGATGGCCTCCCTCTCTTTCCTCATCCAAGTCTCTCTCTTTCTCTCTTTTCTTTCTTCTGTTTTATTAGCTGCACACACACAAAAAAGATTATTACTCAAATGAGCTCTCAGCATGTCTGCTAATACACTCCTAATGGGTTTTAAGACTTAAAAGCAACAGCATGGATCACCATTTGCCTGCTCAGCAAGAATTTGCCTGGTGGGAGGGCAGGATTGAGGGAAGGGAGGAAGACAGGACACAGGAGCTACTTCTGTTGGCCAAACCCACCATGCAAATGAGCTGGGATGTGGTCCCAATGTATTAAATGGATCAGAGCAGCTTCTCGTTCACATGTGCAAATTAGATTAATCAGACCAGACGCAGAAAGAGGAAAATAATAATGCTATTACTAAGGACATATGGGTACCTGCAGGGACACACAGGAACCATACCTAGACTGGGAATTATCTTTGGACAACCTGGCTTCTCTCACCTAGCTATTCCACCAGGTCCAAATCTACCAGATCTCTGCCTCAGCAACCATCCAAGTCCTTCCCATTGGGCCTGGCCTGCTCAGCCAGCTTCCAAGGCACCTAGAAGCAAGAAACCAACTCTAGTTTTTTCACTGTCCCCTTGGTGCCTAGGGCAGTTCCCTGCATACAGGCCAGGCTTCAGAGAGATGCAGCGTGGACAGAAGGTTCAGAGCACAGAACCTGGAGTCTGATGAGCTGGTGTGGTCACTTACCCACTGCATGACCTTGGGAATGAGATTTGAACTTCAGTTTCTGCAGGTGCTAATGATAACTCTCTCAAAGGGTTGTTTGTAAATTAAATGAGATAATACATGCAAAGCACAGTGCAAGATGCAATAAATATTATCTATTATATTCTTTCTTTTCTCTCTCTCTCTCTCCCTCCCTCCCTTCCTCCTTCCTTCCTTCCTTCCTTCCTTCCTTCCTTCCTTCCTTTTTTCTCTTCTGGTTCATGAAACCAGTTCCAGTTTTCTCTAAGTTGATTTATAGAATCGATTCCACAGTTCCTCTAATTTGATCATCCAGGAGATGTACACATACCCATCGCAGCCAGAGATGTGCCGTTAGGAAACTCCACTTGCCTGCCTGGAAGGGCAGGCCCTCGGGCAGGCACCCCTTTCCTTCCAGTCTTCACAGTCTCCTTGGTCTAGCTCCTTGGGGCTTGGCTCAGCCCTCCTGACTACCCAGCTCTCAGTAGCCCCAGGATGATTAGGACCCACTGCCAAGACATTCTGTTTGTTCTCTGCATGTTGTGTTCTGACAGCTGATATACACAGAATCCACACACCTGTGCCAGGACCTGTAGGCAAAGAGGTTTCGTGGAAAAGCCAAGGCAGAGGGATTCAAAGCTTGACAGAATGTGGCTTCTCAGTATCCTTTGACACTTTTTTTTTTTTATCCCTCTATGAGTTCTATTTCAGCAGGCAAAGTGTGTCCTGGATTAGGGCAGGGGAAAGGGGACAGATAACAGCCAGAGGTCATGGTGGGGGCATATGGCTCTGATTACCAGTGAGGTTGAGCTTCTTTCCATGTTCATCAGCCATTTGTATTTCCTTTCCTGTGAATTTTCTGTTCTTATCCTTTGCCTGCTTTCCTGAGTCATTGGAATTTCCTTTCCCTTTTCAGTAATTCATGGGAGCTCTGAATAATGTTAGGGCATTCATTCTTTGCTGTTATGTCTACCGTGCATGTTTTCTTCCAGTCGGCTACTTGCCAACCTCAGCGAGACATGCACTAGCCCTGGGTGTGCACATCTGTAAAGATGGCTGGGGTCACACCTGGGAATTATACCTGTCAGGTGAACAGCAATAGAAAAACCTAGATGAACCGCTGCTTCAGATTACTGAATGTGAATTCAATTGGACTTTGGAGTTTTTAAAGCATTGGTTTTCCTATATGCAATAAGCCAATTTCTTTCCTGGGTTAAAAGAGAGCAGAGATATGATAAATTCTCATAGCCCTGCTGTAAATGAGAATGGGATATGAACAAAATCATTAGAGAATGATCCGGGAGTGGGGACTGGTGAGACACCTGCCATGTTTCTCTGTTTCCTAAGAGCTAAACTAGACCCAAGGGCTCTGGAGAACATGAAGGATCTGTATAGGCCCTAGATCTTAATCCAGAGGCCAATTACAGAGTCAAAATCCCATAGGCAGGAGGCCAGTCAGTGGCTTTTGGTCCTAGATTGTGGGGCTTGAGGAATTGGAGTCCAAAGAGACTGGGTCTGATGCCCCAGAGCACAGCCCTGAAGCCTCTAGGCCTTGCCTGAATCCACCACTGGGCAGGCCCTGCTGGTGACCATGTGGCAGTCCTGCAGTTATGGGCTTAAAATGGATGACTCCAACCTTGATAAAGCCAAAGATCCTGCATGTATATACAACTGAGGGCAGTCACTCTGTGAGAAGCCAAGACAGCACAGAAGAGTCCAGGTAGGAACTTCGTGGGAGTCTACCTGGATCCACCCTTGGGAAATTTACACTCCTGGAGAACTTTTCTTCTCTTTCTCTTTATCGTTCATCAGAAGCACATTTACCAAGTGTGCATTGTGTTTAGGACTGATGAGAGCTCCTGGCAGTACTTCTTAACCGCATAAACCAGTTGGTCTAGATGAGACCTATGAGGTCAGATCCCTGAGCCCATCAGTGTGCGAGAAGTGGAAATGGCTTCAGGAAGGTGGTTTCAGGGTGAGGCGATTTTAACTAACAACTAATGAAATTTCTTTCTTTCAATATTTATGGAATATCTACCATGTGTCGGGTACTGGGTTGGGCTCTGGAAATACAATGAAAAACAGAAACAGATGCAATCCTTCCCTGCATGGATCTTAAAAGAGAGCGCAGGACACAGACATGAATCAAGGACCCCCTGAACACATGTAAAAGACAACTGTAAAAAGGCCACCAAGGGGCAACCCACAATGCTGTGAGCATGAGGTCGGGGGAACTGGCCTAGTGGGAGGCAGTGGTCACTGAGGCTGGCTCTGGAGGAGGAGGGGCTCACAGGGGAGCAGGGCAGGCATTCCCTGCTTGGGGAACTAAACCTCCCACCACTCACCCTCCCTTCTGCCTCCCGCTCACCCACCCTATCCCCTCAACCCAAAGCACACCTCCTGGGTCCAGTTGATCACTATATTCTATCTATCCTACCTCCAGAAAGTCCCTTGAATCTAACCCTGCCTTTCAGATACCCCCACTGTCTCTGTCTCAATTGTCTTTTTATCTCCCTTCCATATTCCTGTAAGGGTCTGCTTCCTGATATGTTGTCTTCCAGTGTCTCCTTTCACTAATTAACACATCTGGGAGTCAAAGAATTGCCTCCATCCATTGGCAAAAGCTTTCTGAACAGAACATAATCCTTATTCATTTAACTAACCCACATTGAAAGGTGGTTGTGAGCTAGAAACTGAGGAGGACATGAGACAGACTAGGGAAAGGGGTTAGGTTTCTTGGAAGGCGTAGCCTTTGAGCTGCACATGGGAGAATGGATAAAATATGGATATAAAGGGTAGGTGGAGGAGGCTCTACAGACAAGCAGGAGAGCAGTGTTAAGTATTGCCAAGGGGGTCCAGGAGCTTGAGGTTTGAGAGAAAGCAACTGATGGAGCAGCCTGGAGTGGAACTTCTAGAAAATGTTTCTTTAATGAGGTGGAAATAGATAAAATCTAGGTGACATGGAGTTATGACTCATGAGAGCCAGAGGCAAAGGGATGGATTTCTCTGTCAATATGTCTGGTCAGTGAGAAGGGAAAAGTAAGATGGCAACTGCAGGGAGTCAAAGTAGCGAAGGGAAGAGAGCAAGAGAGAGAGAAGGGGGCTGAGGGCGCAGGGAGGGCCCAGGAGAAGCAGGACGCACAAGGTGGCGGAGATGGGGCCGAGGGCCCAAAGTCCTGCCTGCGAGGGGAGGCAGACAGGACGCAGTGATGTTAGAGGAAACCGGGATGGAGAGACGCAAGGTGAGGGAGGGAGCCCCCGTGGCCCCGTCACAATCTGTAAACCCAGTTCTTAAATGAGAGAGTTGCCAGTGGTGCTGCCACGGGCGCCGTCGTCCATGCGTGTGGGAGCGAGTGTGGGAGCGTCCCTCAGCCGCACGGGGAGCAGTGGGATTGCTGGGTCACAGAGCACGCGGGCTGTAGTCCTGCTACTGTCAAAGTGTCCTTCCCCGAAGCCAGACTCATTTACCTTTTCACCAGTGACTGAGGTTGATTCTCCTACCTCCTCACACTAGATTTTATCAGTTTTTTTCATTTCCACCAATCTGATTGTCAAATAATGCTATCTCATGTGTTGTTTTGATCCGCATTTCCTGATTATTAATGAGGTCCTTCTTTTCATATGCTTATCCTCCATGCATGTTTTGGTTTTTTGTTTGTTTGTTTGTTTTTCCCCCGAGTAAATTAAATTACCTGTTCATAGCTCCTGACTGTTTTTGTTTGTTTTCACTATGAGATCATTTGCCTTTTTCTTATTGACTTGGAGCTCTTAATATATTCTGGGTATTACTGTTTTGCCCACTCTACATGTTGTGACTTTTTCCTCCGACTCTGTGTTTTTAACTTTGTTTTGAGGCTCATTTTAGAGATGAGGAAACTGAGTCAGAAAGAGAGATTTTAAATGACTTGCCCAGGCTCCATCTGACCAGAGCTGTTTTCTGTCTATCCAGTGCTCTTCCCAGCAAATCCAATATTCCTCCACAGAACAGCAAGGCTGTGTCCTCCTCTGGCTCCCATTCAGGGTGATTTGTAAAACTGAGCACGTTCCTCAGAGTGCACCTAGTTTTATCTGTCTGCAGAGCTGGCTGAGGCTGGGAGACCCACGAGGTGGCCCCTTACGGGTTCTGCTCCACCCTTTCCTTCTGTCTTCTATGTTCTAACAGAAGAGTTTCAAAGACTTACCAGCCCATCATTCAAATTTCCATAGGACATGCTGCTATAAACTAAAGGGTTTCAAACTGTGTTCTCTAGAACCCTAAAGGTTCAGGGATAGTGTGTCAGAGGCCACCTGAAAAAGGATTGCCAGAATTTATGGTTAGAAATACTGGACACCCAGTTAAGTTTGAATTTCACATAAATAATGAATACTTTCTTTAGTGTAAATATGTCTCATACAATATTCTAGCCTAAGTATTCCCCAGGTAATATTTACTTATACTAAAAAAAATCATTCATTGTTTATCTGAAATCATATTTAACTGGGATCATGCATTTTATCAGTCAGCCCTATCTTGGAGGAGATGGCAAAAGACTGAGGGCAACTGGGTGGCTCAGGTAGGCTCACTCCTGGCTTCAACCTAAGGGTGACACTTTGTCTTCGATTTTTAGATTAAAAATTTAAGGTACAAAGAGATCCTGTGACTTGGCATAGCTGGGATTTGGATCAAGATGTATCCGATAGAAGAGCGCATGACTTTTCCTAAGTGCTGTGATTTAGGGGAGGCCAATTCTCCTCTTTATGGCCCCTCACCATGCTGGGGAAGAGACGGCCCAGGAACAGCAAAGGGTATGAGGGGAGAGACCTGTCACAACTCGGGCTTCCCATGTGGAGAGAGCACAGTGTAAAGGGCCGATGGACAGAGAGATGTGTGTGTCTCCTGCAAGACTCCATCACCTTAAATGGAGTGAATCCATATTAATTCAAATTAAATAACTATTTAACTAGCTCTCATTCCATTTCCAGGAGTGAGTTCACAGCCCATGTGTGGATCTTTGGGCCTCTGATCACTACGTGTCTTACATTACTACCCATCCTATCACTTTTTTTGATACTTATTCTAAATGTTTTTTTTTTTAATCACCTTTACTGAGATATAATTAACATACAATAAAGTGCTCCAATCTAGAGTGTACAGTTTGATGAGTTTTGGCAAGTTTATGCATCTGCCTAACTACCACCACAGTCAAGACATAAACATTTCCATCACCCCAAAAAGTTCCTTTGTGTTCCTTCCTGGTCATTCTCCTCCCAGCCCCGACCCTAGTAACTGATCTGCCTTCTTCCACGTCAGATCAGATTCGTCTTTCCTAGAGTTTCACGTAATGGAATCGTATGGCGTAATCATACAAATATATACTCTTTTGTGTCTGGCTTCTTTCAGTATGTTTTCTGAGATTCATCTATGTTATTAGGTGTATCAGTAGTTCATTCATTTTTTACTGCTGAAGAATGGTCAGTTGTATCAATATACCATTCTATGAATGAACATTCATATAAAAGGCTTTGTGTGGTCGTATGTTCATTTCCCTTGGGCTAATACCTAGAAATGAATTTACTAGATCATGTGATAAGTGTATACCTAGCTTCAAAAAATACTGCTCAACTGTTTTCCAAAGTGGTTATACCATTTTACATTCCTGTCAGCAGTGTAGGGTGGACACACCCTTGTGGGAACGTGATATCCTCAGTCTTTTCAATTTAACCATTCTAATGGACTTGTCATAGTGTCTCATCGTGGTTTTAATTTACATTGCACTGGTGGCCAATGATGATAAACATCTCGTCATGAGCTTTTTAGCCATTTGGATATTGTCTGTTCATTTTTTGAGTTGTCTTCTTTTGTGAGTTATAAGATTATGTATATGTGTGTGTGTACACACACACACACACACACACATACACATATGAGAGAGAGAGAGATTTTTGCCTGTCCCAAAGCCATAAAGGTTTTCTCCTACAAGTTTTCTAGTTTTAGGTTACACATGCACTTAGGTGTATCATCTATTTTGAGTTAATCTTGGGGTGAAGTAAGGGTCAAGGTTTATTTTTTCCTATATGGACATCCAGTTGTTCCGGCAACATTGGTTCAAAAACTATTAAATCATATTTTGATTAAGATGCAGATGTAACATGACTGGTTCCCTATCAGCCCTTCTATTTTATATATATATATATATATTTTTTTTTTTTTTTTTTTTTTTTTTTTTTTTTTTT
>NW_007728469.1:33468-40009 GCF_000696425.1 Galeopterus variegatus | reverse complement strand
GCGCCCGCACTTCGCTCAGCCAGTGAGCGGGAACCGGTCTGTATGTGGGATCCGAACCCTCGGCGGGAGCGCCAACGCGCTCTCAAGCGGCGCACTGTAGCAGTGCGCCACCAGGCCGGCCCATATATTTTTAACTTTTTTTTTCAATCAGCACCACTCCTTGAGTGTCTGCTCTGCGTCGGGTGCTGTTTCAGGTGCCGGAGCCGGCTGTGAACACAGTGGAACAAGTCTGCTGTTGTGGAGACCACCATCCAGCCGCAGGAGACAGCCAATAGTTCAATCAAAAACAGTACTAGTGGACCTGGTACTAGGAAGAAAACTAAAACAGGGTTAGGAACCAGAGAGTGGCAAGATGTGCTAGAGTGAGACAGCAAGGGCAACAGTTGTAAGAAGGCAATGTTTGAGCAGAGACTTGAAGGATGGGTGAAGCAGGGAGTTGAAACACGGGCTCTGCAGATGGGCACTGACGGGAAAAGCCTCATTCCCAATGCTTCCCATTGTCAGCCCAGCTTCTCAGAAGCCCCCTAGGGTCTACTGCTCTGTCAAGGGCCCTCTGCAGAGCCCATGTCCCATCAGATGTCAGGTGGGTCTCTTTCATGCCCTGGCTGCTCCCGCCACTGCCTACAAAGCTGTGTCTTACAGCAGGGATTTTGCTGCAAGTGGTTGGAAATGACCTTAGCAGATTTCACTCATTCATTTCTTCAATCAAAGGCCACGTATTGAGCCCAGTAAGTGTGCTTGGCATTGTGCTAGACTCTGGGGAGAAAGATGAATGAATGAATGAATGGGCCTGAGTTACTGCTTCAGCAGGAGCCAGTTCAAGAATAGTCTTAAATGCACTTAGTACAGGAGGCCATTGCTCTGCAGGCAGGGAGCTCCATGCATGGCCAAGGCAGTGACTGCTCTCGCTGTTGCGCAGCTTCTGGATTTTTTTTGGGGGGTGGGAGTAGGGGGAATGGGACATGAGTAGGGCTGAGCTTAGGAGGCTGTTGTAATAGGCCAAGCGAGGTATGAACTAAAGCAGTGGAGATGGGGAGGGGATGGGAGAAAGAATCTTCGGTGACTCCAGGTTTCTGACATCAGCAAAGGGGGATGGCAGTGCCATTGATTACTTTAGGGGACACAGGAAGAAGAGTAGGTTTGGATGGGTGGATGGTATGATGATGAGTTCATCTGGGGTAATGTTGGGGGTGAGGTGGTTCTGGTAGAAATGTCTAGGACTTAATCGCACCTGAAGGTCTGACACTCCTCGAGGGAGGTCTAGGCTGGAGGTCAAGCCATGGAAGTCACCCACAGAGAGATCAGAGGTTGACATCAGAGATGGATGAGATACCCCTGGGAGGTATCCAAACAAGTGCTTGCTCTGTGTCAGGCACTGTGTCCAGCACACTACTGAGTGTATAGTTTAGTAGTTAAGACACTGTGTTCTGATGCCCAGCTCCCTGGGTTCAAATCTCAGCACTAGCACTGACTTAGCAAGATGACCTTGGGGCAAGTCACTTCATCTCTCTATGCAACATAGTGATAGTAACAAATTTACCTGATGGGTATTATGAGGATTAAATTATTTAGTATATGAATAGCACTTAGAACACTGTTATATTGTGTGATCAGTCGAGGTTAGTTAATTGTAATATCCTTTAATTCTCACAACACATCTATAAAACAGGGATTATTATTACCCATTTTACAGATAGGGGAATGGTCCAAGGTCATGGCATCAGGTAATGGAAAGAATAGGACTTGCACACAGGTCTGTGTTGTCCCCAGAGTCTACCATGCAATACTGTCCCCACTGTGGCAAAAGGAATGTGCATTCGTTGGCTTCTTGACCAACTCAGCCTCTCTGGGCAGAGGAGTTCTGATGCTTGTCTGAGCCCTCATTGCTGATGTGTCACCATTGCTGGTGTGACAGCTTCTTCCTACTCCCACCTGGGGGCCACAGGGCCCAACAGACTAGCCTGCAGGCCTTGTGCACGCACGAGCAGGACACTGCCTTTATTAGCTCCTCAAGATGCTCCTTCTCTTCAGGATCCAGATCCTTCCACCTCTCCCAGGAAGCCTTACCTGTCCACCCCACTTCTCAGGGCTCCTCCTCCTCTGGGCACTCTTGGTTCTGATGCACACACACCACCCTGAAACACTCTTGTGACATTTCACGGCATGTTCTTCTTGCATCTACTGTGCCATATTGGAATCAGGTGCTGTCTGTCCCCCACCTTGGTCCTTGGTTTCGGGGTAGAAGGAGAAAGGAGTCTTTGAGTCAGTGCTGATGGAGATGCACTCACCCTGCCTGGTGCCCTGCGTTACACTCCAGGAGCCCCATTTGGAGAAGAGAACCAATTGGGAGCCCTGGCTGAGAGCATGGTGGCTTGGGGGTGGAGCCAGGAGAGCAGACTTCCAAGGACTTAAGTCAATTAGCAAGTAGAGCACAGGTAGAGGCCAGACTCTCTGACAGGAGCCAGGGTTACGGAGCGGGCTGAGTCATGGCCCAGTAGGAAACAGGAAGGCAGCTATCCCAGGAAGGCGCTGAGAGCAGGGCCTGGCTCCACTTACCTGCTCTATCACAGGGTGCTGTGTCTCTCTGAACCTCAGTTTCCTCAGCTGTAAAATGGGTATAACATTGGTACATCCCTCGCATCCCTTGATGTGAAGACTCCATGCAGTGCCAAGGATGTCACATGTTGGCTTCCTTTCCCTTGCCCTTGTTTCCCCAAGGAGGGAGGGTTTCCTGCAGAGGGCAAGCCTTTGCAGTATTTGGGAGATAAGGCAGGATATGGCTTGAAAGAGCAGAAGGAGGAGGGTGTTGCTGCTAGGCCGTGAGCCTTGTAGCCCTGGACCCTGTGGCTGAGTGGGGGGCTGCAGATGGAGAGATTAATGGGCGTATAAAGAGGGAAGGACCTGGCTACTCTCCTCCTGTAGACCTGACTGGTGCCAGTTCTGTGCCAGGCCTTGGGCTGGATTTGGGCAGTTCCAGGGTGAGTGAGGTGCCATGCCTGCCCTCAGGGAGCTCACTGGTGATGGGGCAGCCAGACTCACTAATGGAGCATCTCCATCCACTGTTAAGTGATGATCAAGGATTGGACCAGGGACACAGCTCAGAAAAGAGAGTGATTGCTGCTTCCTGGTCCTTCCACAAGAGCACTGATTGCTGTGCCCTGACACCTTGCGAGTGGACTGAGACTCCCTGTGTTCCTCTAAGGGAGGGGGGATTAGAGAGGCTCCCGGCCTCCACTGTCTAGACTAGATGCTTAAAAGGGAGCACAGGTTTGTACCAGCAGGACTAGGTGGGGCAGTGCCCGAAGGACTAAGGAAAAACAAGAGTGCAAGATCTACTGGGAAGCAGGGACTTTCACATACATTATCCTACTCAATCCTCCTTAAAGTACAAAGTACCCTGTCTGTATCTGAAGCACAGAGAGGTCAAACCACTTACTTACAGCCACACAGTGAGTAAGTGGCACCACTAGGATTCACATTCAGGACTTGCGGGCCCCACCAGCCAGATCTTCCCACGTGTCCCCTCCTGCCAGCCCTCGTTCCTTCCCAGCAGATGGGCCACTTCTGCCTCTCTGCCAAGCCCTGCAGATACAGCTATATCCTGCCTTCCTCCAGAGAAGCCTGCACAGCCTCAGGGCCTGGCCCACCGCAGTCCCTCCTGTCCTCCCCAGCTGCCAGACCACTAATTAGTGTGCCTGGCACTGTGGACTGCAGTGTGCACTAGCAATTGTTCCTCACGGCGTCCCTCTTGCTCTGGCCTCCCCTAGAAAGCCTGACTCCTGGCTATATTTAGCTGTGGCTACTTCCCAGGGAGGGAGCCGGGTGGAGGGGGATGGAAGGCTGAGTCCTGAGCTTTGAGTGTCTCCAGCAAGAGGGAGGCAGCCCGGGGCTCCATCCCTCCTGAATTGGTCCCTCCAGGCAGCCTCTCCTCCATCAGCAGGTGCAGCCTTGATGCTGTGTCGTCGCACTGCTGCACACATTTGGTTTGAATATGATGGATTCAGAGGACCACGCAAGATAGTAAGAGGAACCTTTAGCATCAGACTGTCTTCATCAAAGCTGCCTGGTTTTCACTGACAGGTTTTATAATAAGCAAACATTTACACATTTGTGTGTATACAGTACTTTTGTATTGATGTCATTTGTTTTATACATTGGGGTTCTGTGCAAGATTTCTTTTGAAAGGGGTTTGTTTCCTTAAAAAAAAAAGTTTGGAAATCAGAGCTTCAGGCTTTAGTGCCTTGCTGCTCTCAGTGTGGTCTGAGGACCAGCAGCTTGGTCATCACCTGGGATGTTAGAGATGTTAGAAATGTTGAACTCAAGCCGCACCACACAACAAGTGACTCAGAACCTGCACTTTACAAGGTCCGTGAGTGATCCCTCTGCTGTTTGAGAAGCACTGCCCTAGTTTAAATCAGGATCTCTGGGGAGCTTGTTAAAATGCAGATTCCCTAGCCCCGCTTGATGAGATACTGACTCAGGAGTAGGGGAGGGCCCGAGCAATCTACACTTTTCATAGTGCCTTGATTATGGTGCAAGCCCTTCCCTCTGTCCTCAGAGATGTTAAAGTTCACTCTCTGCGAACAGCATCGAGGAGGCAGGCTGGAAAACAAATGCACAGAAACACACTTTCCTGTGAAACTTCTCCTTTCCAGAGACCCTCTCCCCTGAGGTCCCTGCCCCCAGGAGCAGTGGGATGGGTGACAGCCAAAGGGGGAACACACCTGTGACAAGCCGCTCCACAGGTTCTCACTCTGGCTTTGACCATGGAAACATCCTTCAGCTGCAGGGAGAGAAGGACTAAGTCAGTAGACACTCCATGGGGACCAGGCCTGTCTCCAAGAGGAGGCAGCAGCATGGTGGTCACAGACCAGATCTGCAAATGCACCTGCAGACTCTGAAATCACTTTCTAGAGAGCCAGTCACCAAGGACTTGATGCCAGTTTCTTACTCTCCTTCTTGCCCTCCCAGACCTTCCCATGGGGAAAAGTGTTCCCAGATAGAGAGATGTCCCAAGGGAGGAGGCAGGGAGGGGAGAGGCAGGTGGTCAGACCAGCTGGGTTAGCCACATCCTGGAGGACAAGGCCCTGAGTAGCTTCTTGGCACCTGCAAAGTGCTCAGAAATACTCAATTATCAGGAAAAATAAAAAGACCTGTTCCTCCCCTGGCTTGTTGCAGGAGCTTTCTAAGGACCCCCGTGCCTCCAGTCTCCCTGCCCCTTAATTCATCCTTCCTAGGGTCCCAGGCCCTACCTTTCCTTGTTCTGAGTCTCCTGAGGCTCTCTGGGCCTCTCAAGGTCTGGTCCACACACTGCAGCAGGACTTACAGGGACTTCATGACCTGGCCTCTGCCTGCCCCCCAGCCTGAATCTTGCCAGTCCCCCTAGTGCCTCGCGCTCCACCAAGACAACATTATGTCCAGGGCCTTGAGGGGGCCACGCCCTTGCGGGGACCTCTCTGCCTGCACATCTGCTGTTCCCTCTGCCTGGATACTCTTTCCTCCACCTACTAGCTGGTCTCCTACAACCCATCCCAGGAGCCACCTCATTTCTTCATTATTCATTCAGTTACTCAACAAGAATTTGGTAAGTTCCTACCATGTGCCATGTACTGAGTTAGAGTCTGGGGATATAAAATGCACCCAGTAGATACAGTCAACTCATTTAAAGTACTCACAAGCCAATATGCTTCAGGATAACCTCTCCCCTCCCCCTACATTTTGCTAATGAGGAAAATGAGGCACAGTGTGGTTAAATGACTTGCTCAAGGCCAAACTATTAGAAGGTAGAGTGCCAGGACTTGAACTCAGAGTCTGGCTCCAGAGCCCAAGGCTTGGGCTGTGTAGACCAATTGCAAAGGCCTCTTCCTCAATGTTTTCTGTCCTCCTGCCCCCGCTTCCTACAGCCCTGATCCTCCCCTGGTGTTCCCAACACAGAGGATGGAACCTTTGTTTATACAATAGTCCAAGTCAGAAACCTGGAAGTCGTCTTGGCCCCTGCCTTCTCCACCACCCAGTCCTGTTTGCGTCCTAAATATCTCTCACATCTGTCCACTTTTCTCCAGCATCCCCTGCCACCTCCTAGCCCGAGGTTCCATCGTCTCTTATCTGGATGGCTGTAGTAGCCTCTCTCTCTCTCTCTCTCTCTGTCTCTCATATATATATATATATATATATTTTTAACTTATATATTGTAATTGTATATACTTATGGGGTAACATATATATATATTTTTAACATGCATTGTAATTGTACATACTTACGAAGTATGTAAAGTTCAATATTTTGATACATGTATATGTTGTATAATAATCAGGTCAGGTAGTTAATGTATCAGTCAACTCATGCATTTATTATTTCTTTGTGTCAAAAACATTCACAAGCCTCTCCTTTAGCTGTTATGTAACATACAAAACGTAACTGTTAACCACAGTCACCCTACTGTGCAATAGAACACCAGAACTTATTCCTCCTGTCTGATTATAACTTTGTACCCATTGGCCAGTCTCTTAATTGCCCTCGCTGCTCTCTCTTGTCCCTGATT
>NW_007728469.1:26311-32909 GCF_000696425.1 Galeopterus variegatus | reverse complement strand
GGGGTTATCCTGTGACTGCCTGCCCAGCTCAAATGCCTGTGCTTTCTTCATGGACCTGTCTTGCTTTATGACTGCCCACTTGGTGGTGTCTTTACTTTAGGAATACCTGTCTTCTCCGTGTGACTGAAGGCTCCCGGAGACTGGGACATGTCTAGCTCTGGTCTTCACAGTACACGCAGCACCTGGCCCAGTGCCTGTTGTAGAGCAGGCCAGAACTATCTGAGGGACAAGTGAAGAGGTTGTTGTGAGCATCAAATGACAGCGTGCTTATAAAAGCACTTGGCACAGTCCCCAGCAGAAAACAGACACTCAATTAGAAGCTAACAGTAATCACTGCTGTTGTTAGGACCAATCTTGAACAAGCCTTACCTGATTCCCAAACTGGGGGTGGAAATTTCAAATAACCGGGGTTGCAACTGCATACAGCTGGAGAGGGACTATGAAGAGCTGGGGGTGGCAGCCGCAAACAGCTGGGAAGGTGACTGTGAAGAGCTGGCATGGTGACTGCAAATATCCAAGGGTGATACTTGCAAACAGCTGGGCTGGCAACTGCACACTCCTGAGGATAAGGCCTGCAAATAAGTGGGTAGTGAGTGCAAATAGCTGGAGTGCTGAACTGCAAACAGCTGGCAGTCAGAACTGCAAACAACTGGAGAGGAGGCTGCAAATACCTGGGGAGCAGAACAGCCCACGAACACTCACACATGGAGGGACACAGCCTGCTCTCTTACAGCGGCTCCTGACCCATCTGCCAATGTGGTACCATGGCCCCTGCACTTCCTCCTCTCTCCCTACAAAGCTTTGGGACTCCAGAGAGTGACTCTCGTGAGCCCCAAACAATCCCAGTCCATAGTCTGTGTCTCATCACCCAGGGGACTTCTTTCCTCTCCTCCCACATCACCTTCACATGCTCCAGCACGTTACCTTCTCTCAGTTCCTCAATTGCACCGGGCTTCCTCCCACCACCTGGCCTTTGCATGGGCCAGTTCCTCCTCCCAGAAGTGCCCACCCCACCCTTCATGTCTTAGTTCCAGTAGCGCTTTAGCTGAGGGACTGGATCCGATTCGACTCGTACTTCTCCATCTGCCTTCATTTCTTCATCTCTGCGGGAACAATGATCACTATGCCTTCACTTGCGTACACTTGTCGGTTTCCCTGATGGATGCCCATCTCCCCCATAGACTGTGAGCTTCCAGAGAGCAGGGTCATGACTAGTCATTGCCGCATGCTTAGCACCTAGTCCGGAGCCTAACACCTGGGAAGGGCTCATAGACAGGAGATGGGCGGAAGGATGGATGGAGGAACTGACGCAGCAGCTGCGTGGACTGAGTGCCTCAAAGGCAGCGGCAAGAAAATAAACTACCCATCTTAGCTGAGCACCTGTTGTGTACCTGGCCCTGGGATAACTCATGCCCTCCAGGTAGTGCTCAGGATGCAGATGCCTGAACCATTCTCTCTCTCTTCAGAGAGTCAGAAGATCTTGATTCTTAACTTTCACTGTGGGAGCTGGCCTGCTAGGAAACCTGTTAGGAAAAGCAAAAGATTCATGGCAGCGCTTTGCACTGACAGCTGCCCCTCCTATACCCTGCTTCAGACAAAGGCAAGGAAGTTTATCCATCTTTAGGAGAGGGATTGGGCTCTAAGATGATCCCTAAGGACCATGCCAGGTGTGATGGTTGGAGTCTGCAGCTAATTTCTTGGGAAGCTCTCTGTACCTTCATTCCTGAACTAGCCAGGTCCTCCACAAATGTCCCAGCTCCCAGACCAGTCAAGGGGCCTGGCCGCTGATGCCCACTGCCTTGGCCAGGGAAATGTCCACAGTGAGGCCTCTTCCCTGGCTCCAGGTCACATGTTCCACCTACTGAATTGCCTATCTCAAAGCTCCGTAAAGCAGGCAGAGAAGCCAGATCATGCACACACACAAACCTACCCAGAGACCCCAAATAATAATAATAGTCAACCCTTATAAAACACTGGCTAGATGCCAGACACTGCTGTAAATTGAAGCTCAGAGAGGTTAAAGAACTTGCCCAAGGTCACACAGCTAGTAGGTGACAGAGCTGGACTTTGGTTCCAGGCAGACAGGCTCCAGAGTCCCTGCTCTTAACCCCTGCACCGTAGTCTGAGACACCCAGACATACCCACCACCAGACATGCAGGCTCACAGAAGTACCCACACATAAAACACACACGAGTGTTTCCAGTGAAGCCAACCAAATGGCTTCTGTCTTCTTTCTTTTTCCCCTCCTGAAGTGCATTTAGGCTCTGCTGGCTAAAAGTTCTGCACAAAGCTTGAAAGGGTCTCTTTTACCAGTCGATTTTTCTCAAATGGATTGGCATTCCCAGTGTCTCTGCCAGCCAGACTGGAAATGAGGCTTGGGATGCACTGAGCCTGTGGCTCCCTTGGATACTAGCATCCTCGCTGCGGGGAAGGGGCAAGGCTATTTCTCAGCAGGCCCCTGGCCGGGCTTGACAGCTGTTTTGGATGTTAGCCGAGGTGCCTCCTTTATCTCTGTCCCATTAATTCAGAGATGCCATAGGAAACCTGTTAGGAAAAAACAAAATAGGCCTGCTGGCTGTCTGTACCAGCAGCCGCCCCTCCGCCCCCTACGTCAGATGCCGCAAAGAAGAGAACCCAGGCATCCACGAGGGGCTACATCCTATGAGGCACGGCCAACCTGCCACCTCATTGGCAGGGGATAGGGTGTGGCATGGGCAAGGGGAACTTGAAAAGAACTGAGAAGGGGCCGAGTAAACCAGCAGGAGAGAAAGGAGCATATCAGAGGGGTTCTCAGAGCAACAGAAATGCAGAGATGAAGTCTAGGAGCTTCTAGAAAGGCATATGTACCTGTGAAGATGGGAGGGTGACAACGGCTGCTGGAATGCTTACTGGCTGTGTGGCTTTGGGCAAGTTACTTAACTCTCTGTGCTTCGCTTTCCTGTTCTGTAAAATAGAGATGGCAGCAGTACTCACCTCTTAGGGTCGTTGAGAGGATTTATTGAGAGAATCTTGCACCGAACCAGTGCAGTGCCTGGCGTGTCATGAGCGCACCATGAGTGTTAGCTTGTATTGTTATTGGTGATGATGAGGATGATGAGGACGCAGAGGGGGAAGGAGAGACACAGGGAACCAGTGCAGTGCCTGGCGTGTCATGAGCGCGCCATGAGGGTTAGCTCGTATTGTTATTGGTGATGATGAGGATGATGAGGACGCAGAGGGGGAAGGAGAGACACAGGGACCATGCACAAGGTGAGGCTGGGGACTTATGAGGGTCAGGGGCAAGGCTGGCTCTTAAGTACCCTGGTGTCACCCCAGCCACCCTCAGTTTCTACAGTTCCTTAGACGCGCTGTCCTCTCGGCCTTTGCAGGTGCTGTTCCCCCTGCCTGGAGCCCTCTTCCCCCGCTCTTCTCTGGATTAACTCCTACTCATCCTTCAGGCCTCAAACATATGCCTCACTCTGTCTGGGAAGCCCTTCCTGACCCTCACCCTGTAGGTCTGGCTTAGAGGGGACTCCCGAGGCCACCTATGCAACCCAGCATGACCTTTCTCAGCCCAAGATGGCATCGTGGGTGTACCCGTCGGTCCTCTGAGAAGGCAGGGTTCCTATCAGTCTTGCTCAGCACAGAATTCCCAGAGGTGTGCAGAGCCTGGGACACAGTGGGGGCTAAAGAAATATGTGGGGAATGAATGAAAGAACTACTCCTATGTTGGATTATAAAATATTGTCCCGTCACTCCCGGATGCTTCTTGAAGTCCACATTTGGCACCTCTCTTAGCACCTTGAAGACGTACCGAGACACTGAACACGCGGTGGCAGAAGCACAGGCTCTAGAGTCAGATTTCATGAGTTGTAATCCCATCTCCTTCCTGAGTTGCTGCATGACCTTGGGAAAGTCACTTAGCCTTTCTCTTCTTCAAGTTCCTCATCCATGAAATGGGGACAATAAAGTCTCCACAGCGTCGTTGTGAGGATGAACAATGCACTTCACTTAGCAGGGGCTGGCCAAGAATGAGCTCTCAGCAAGCCCTGGTCATCCTTGGAGGGATGCCACACCCACCGCCTGTCCTTCCGCATTGTGATCATTTCGACCCGGCCTGGCCCCTTCCCTCTTCTGTTGACTGTTTCAGTAGGTTGTAGAAGCTGTTGTGATTTTTCCTAATTTAATGTTGATAGCCTTTTATGCCCTAACCAAAACCAAACAAAAACAGTATAAGGTTCATAAAAGGAGAAATGAAAGCCATCTTGAGAAGCTGTTGTGATTTTTCCTAATTTAATGTTGATAGCCTTTTATGTCCTAACCAAAACCAAACAAAAACAGTATAAGGTTCATAAAAGGAGAAATGAAAGCCATCTTGCTTAGGACAGGGCAGGGTCTCAAATCGGAACTCTGGTCAGTGGGGCAAGGCTCACCAGTTCCCATCTGTGTGACTGGGTTTATACTCTCTGCTGCACCCCAGTCCCCAACCCCACCCAGGCCCAGGACAGCCCTGTTCAGGGCATCCCAGGCCAGCTAAGCAGGCTCAAAGCCACCAGCTCATAGACTGGCCAGGTTGCTCTTAGCCAGATGCACCATGAAAGAATGCTGGGGTGTGTGGGTGTGTGTGCATGCACGCGTGCGTGTGTGATGAGGGGGGGATAGAGATGAGTTTACTGGGGAGGGATCGAGTATCTGAATACTCCTAGGTTGGAGGCCCCTGTCTCCCTAGGGCCCCATTCTTGCCCAGTCACCTTGCTCACCACCCCACACAAACTGTGCCAGTTTGCTAATCTGCCCACTCCCCACCCACCCCTACTACCAGCCTGGGAGTTCTACAGTCAGGGTCATTCCTGGCTATCTCTTTGCCCTCAGAACCCTGGACAGGACCTGGCCCAGAGGAGGCAGAAGTGTTTCCTCCCTTCCTTCCTCCTTTCCCTCTTTCTTACTACCTTCCTAACTCCTTTACTGCTAACTGTGAACTTCCTTACCTGCTTTCCTCCCTCTCTGCCTCTTCCCTTGGATCATGGCTTGGGCTAACACTGACTTCTCTCTTCCCATTTCCCCACCCCCCTCGCCCATATCCCATCGTCTGCCACATCTTTCCTGGAAAAGCTGTGCACTCAGCAACACTGGAAGGTAAAGGGAAGCAGAAAGAACCAGTATCGGTTGAACACCTTTTATATCCAAGAACTATGCTCGAAACTTTACATGTATTACTTCATTTAATTTTGAAATCTACCCAAGGAGGTAGGTATTAGTGACCCATCTCATAAATGAGGGCCAGAGCAGTTCAAAGCTGTGCGATGTCACATTGTGGCAGAGCCAGAGGATGCATCTATCTATAGTGGTGGAATTTTAGGCATTATGATTGGCAATGAGAAAGATATTCTGGAGCAAGGAGACCTTGCTGGACCACTCACATCACGCCTCAGTGCTGATGCCTCCATCACTTTGGCTTTGGGTTGGTGATGCCTGATCCACAGTCCTGCTCTGAGCCTGGAGTAGACTCCATGGACTCCTCTGGGCTGGGTGGTGCTCCAGGACGCAGGCTCAGACAGGGCTACAAAGGTAGTGCGGGGGCCAGGGTAGAAAAGAGACCAGAGGCCAGATCCCCAGAGATGTACTGCAGGTCGAAGGCCATACTCTTGGCCAGGGGTCCCCAGGTGGGTCCTGAGACCTTTTCATCAGCCCTCCCTTTTGGATCCATCAGCCTCTGTCTGGATCTGAGTCACCACATCCTCATTCATCTCCTGCCCCCTGCCCCTAAGCATGAGTCCACGCCCCAGTCACAGCCTTTGGGCAAGACAGATAAGCTTCTGTTCTGGGCCTCACCATGGCACATGGAAACGTTGAGCTGTCCAATTCCTGAGCCTCCTCTGAGAGCTGAACTGGCACATTCTGCGCAGGTGAGACAGTGACCCTGGTCCCCTTGGCTCAGCATCAAAGGGTCCAGAATTATCAGCAAGTTACTTTTGAAAGAGTAGAGAAATGAAACGTGTGAAGATATAACTCTTAATTTAAAATACTGTGCCCTCTGCATTTGGATGTCAGGAGGGACCTTGAGTGACATTTGTGGAGCTGCTGGGTGAACATGTGAGGTCAAGCATACTCATTAGCCATGCTTAGAGGCAACGGCAGAGGGAACAGAGAAGACATCGGTGCCACCAGCTGGGTTTCTCCCTATTGGGAGGGAAGCAGAGCTCAAATCCAGTTCAGCATCCCCAAGGCAGGGCCACAGCCAAGCACAGAGAGTGTCCACAGGGGCACGGTGGAGCATCAGAAGGAAATCCAAAGATGCCATGCTGGTTTCCAAATATCTTTGGTCCATCAAGGAAGGGAGGCCCACAGGTGACTCCTATAGACAGTATCTGTGTGGCATTGTCTCTGTTTAGAGCAATGCAGATTTTGGCTGCCAGGAATTTTATCACTGAAGGAATCTGGATGACAAGCCATTGTGTGGAATTCCCTAACCCGTGGACCTTCGAAATATATGCAGCATTCTGTGTGCACGCGTGAGCTCATATGCACACATTTATGTGTGTGTGTGTAACAGTTGTAAGGGGGAGGGTCCATAGATCTGGTGAATGTATTCAGATTCTCAAAGAGGTCTATTCATTT
>NW_007728469.1:25467-26203 GCF_000696425.1 Galeopterus variegatus | reverse complement strand
AAGGGGGAGGGTCCATAGATCTGGTGAATGTATTCAGATTCTCAAAGAGGTCTATTCATTTATTTTAAATGCAATTTATTGAACAATTACTATGTGCCTGGTGCTGTTCTAGGCACTAGGGATACATCAGTGAACAAAACAAAGTCTGTTTATGCCCTGATCCAGGAGACAGAAAATAAATGTATAAACAAACACATCAACACCGTGTCTGGTTGTTCTGTGTGCCATGAAGAGTGAAGCTTGGTAAGGAACACAGAGAAGGATGGACGATAGTACTGTTGAGTGTATGACTCTAAAGCAGTCAGGAGCCCTTGGTGTAGGCAGTAAATAGATTCCAATCCATGTAAAGGGTGTCCCTGGATCCATTGCACTTTGCAGAACAGGTCTGGATGTGAGCTGGATGCTTTCAGAAGCCAGGCCCTCTGGTGATGGGATGGACCCTGGAGAGAGACACGGTGACCCTTTTCTACCCTCCTTCCCGCATCTAGCCTGGTGCCAGGCTCCTGAAAGGAACAGAAGGCGCTCTCCCAGGTGGGGGCAGTCTGCATGGAGCTCTGCACAGTGGAAAGCACCTGGTACAAAGTCAGCAGGGCAGGGTCAATCCAGCCCCCTCCACCCAGAGAGGTGAGCTGGATGGACACACCTGTCACCTGGCACCACATCTGGCTCATGGCGGCTCCTCTGTACATGGAGTGCCCTCCTCCTTTGCCCTATCAGGGACACCGAATGATAAAAA
>NW_007728469.1:0-25394 GCF_000696425.1 Galeopterus variegatus | reverse complement strand
CTGGTACAAAGTCAGCAGGGCAGGGTCAATCCAGCCCCCTCCACCCAGAGAGGTGAGCTGGATGGACACACCTGTCACCTGGCACCACATCTGGCTCATGGCGGCTCCTCTGTACATGGAGTGCCCTCCTCCTTTGCCCTATCAGGGACACCGAATGATAAAAAGTGTGCAGTCATCTGAGTGTGCAAGTGTGGAGGGGGCCAGGAGGCTCTGGTCCTTGGAAGGTCCTCTCCTCCTTGGAGGAGCTCCTTGCACTCTCTGGGACTCAGTGGTTTCACTGCAATGTGGTAGTTGGGTTCTGAGATGGTCCTTATGGTCCGTTCTGGCTCTCAGGTTCATGCTCACACATTTGCCAGGATTTTCCTGAGGGCTGCTTTGTGCCAAGCCCTGTGCTGAGACAAGCAACGCTCGGCCCCATGACCTTGGGATGCTCAAGTCCAGTGGAGGAAACATGCAAGCAAAGCTACTGTGCCACTGACCAGCCCTATGACCTCAATCAAGTTACTTAAATTTCTCTAGGTCTCAGTTTCCTCATCTGAAAATGTGGATAGTCAGAGTACCTTCTGGGGCTTATGCAAGGATTAAATGAGTTACAACACGCAAAGCACATAGAACAGCACACAGGAAAACTGGTTCCTTGGGAACAAGCATCCTCACTTGCTCCTGTCTGTGTCCCTAGCGTCCAGCCCCATGCCTGTCTCAGAGAAGTGTTTGAAGAAGAAAGGCGGAATGAGCAAACGGCAGGAGTAATCTCTTCAGCATGCTGGGTTATCAATTTCTGGAGCCATGTGAGATTTGTGTGAGCCCATGTGCCCCACAGACAGTCCTTGCAGGCTGCTATAAAGCTATCACCAACACCTGTCCCTATGAGCCTCTGCATTGTGTATTTGAGCCTTTGATATACGGGGATGTTTGCCAAAGGAGAGAAATGTTATTGGACATTTTTTGTGGTTGTAAAGATTACTTCTTGATGAAAACACACACAAAGAAAGACTTACAAGCTGCCCTTAAGGTAGGCAAATGAATGATGTGTGTTTACAGCATCAGAGCCATTGCTCAGGGCTGTCGGCTCTGCGGACTCCCCACAGGGGCTGAGGCAGAAGAGGGGCAGCTGCCCACGTCACCAGTGCCCGCGCAGAGGGCAGTCACGCACCAGAACTGCAGCAGCCCACGATTCTGATTCATCCTTTAATTCCCCTTGCTCCTCTCAGCTTGTCTGTGTTTTTCCTATAAAAGATCCAGCCTTTCCCTGAGCTCTCTCCTGGTCAATCTCCCCTCTCCAAACTAGAGGGGCATTGTCCAGAGTCCGTCTGCCTGGAATGCCCATCCCTGCTCAGGCACTATGGAGGCTCAGGCCTTCCCACGCAGGAGTCCTGTCTCCCCAGCTAGAACCTAGGTCCTAAAGGGCAGGGGGCACAGCCATTTCTCTAAGGCCCTCCTTAGCTCCAAGCATGGCTCCCTACATGTAACAGGGAGGGAAGGAAGAAGAGGGGACACTGAGGACAAGAGGAGACTTATGTCACTTTCTCACTGCACATGTCACTCCCACTGTCTCCTCTACTGACCTGAGAGCCCCTGGGGGTAGGAACCTTGTCTGATTCAACTCAGGACCCCCTCAAGCCTGCGGAGCCTGGTGCAGTTCATGGAGCGGATGAATGAGTGAATAATGAGGCACAGCTTTGGCTTCCTTGCTGATCCTCCTGCCCCTTGAAGCCATTTCAGACCCCTCCTCCTTTGCAGGAAGCCCCTTGGCCTCCCCAGTGGGAAGGAATGTCCCCTCCTGGCTGGCTGCACTTCTTCCTCCCGTGGGTCTGTTTACTGGCAGCCAGTGTCCTCTTTCCAGCTGCACAGACACCTTGGGGCCATGCCAGGTGTCAGGCAGTACACACCCAGAGTCCTATGGCAGATAGTGTGGGCAGGGTGGGGTCCCAGCTGGGCTAGATTCTGGCTGGGCTGGGTCTGGTGTCTGGTTGAGGAGGGGGCTAGAAGCAGACAGGGCCTGGCTCAAAATGGGTGGCTGGGAGCAGGGATTTGGGTGAGAGTGTGAGATTGACTTGTAGCTGTGCAACGTTGGCTAGATGGCTTACCCTCTCTGAACCTCAGCTTCCTCTCAGTCTGTGAGGAAGAAACCTGAATGGAGACTCTTAGTCTTTTAGCTGTGGGGCTCGTCCTGCTGCTCCGGCCCTGTGCTGGGCCGTGGAGAAACATCAGCAGAGAACTCAGCAGCCCTCATGCACTTCGTGTTATGTGTGTTGGTTTCTTACCGCCACTGAAACAAGTCTCTACAGATTCAGCGGCTTAATACAATACAAACATATTCCCATATCGTTCTGGAGGCCACAAGGTCCAAAATCAGCCTCACTGAGCCAAAGTCAGGGTGTTGCCAGCGCTGATTCCTTCTGGAGGCTGAAGGGGAGGATGTGTTTCCTTTCCTTCTTCAGCTTTCAGGGGCCACCTGGATTCCTTGGTTTGTGGCCCCTTCCTTCCATCTCTATAGCCTCCTGCTTCCATGGTCACCTCTCCTACTACTAACTCTAATCCCACCTTCCTCTTACAAAGACCCTTGTCATTGCACTGGGCCCACTTGGATAATCCAGGTTAGCCTCCCCATCTCCAGATCCTTAGTTTAATTTATACCTGCAAAGTCTCTTTTATCATGTAAGGTAACATAATATTCACAAGTTCTGGAAATTAGGGCATGGACATCCATAAGCGTGAGGAGCATTATTAAGCCTACCACACAGTGGTAAAATGTAAAACTATTAGTCAAACAATCCTCAAATAAATCCCCTACTAAGAACTCTAATGGCACTAGCCACAAAGCAGCACTGTGCTGTGAGAGGTGCAGCAGGGACCCGGCTTAGCCTGCAGAGCAGCGAGGCCTGGACCATGTTCCCACTTTTCTTTTTCCCCTTTCTCAAGCCCTGCCAGTTCCCGCTGCCCCATCTGATGTCCAGAGTCCCCGTGGAGTCCCTTTCTGCAGCCATCCCCCATCCATTTGCCCAGCCCCTGCCCCTGGCCGGGGCAACCTTAAGGGGTTGCCAAACCTAAGAGCGGCCGTCGGAAGCTTTAACAATGCTGTTACCTCCTAAGCAGTGGTCCTGCAAGGGAGTGTCAGTGATGGAAATGTGGATGTTGCGAAGATTTGTCTCCTGGGCTGGAAGAAGTGTCAAGCTGTGATTGAGGCAGCTATGTGCCTCTGTCTACCCTCCTCCCCCGATTCTTCTTGACCCCTTTGTAAGTCTCACAGGAGTAGATTTGTCCACAATCCTCCATCACTCCTGGGGCCGTCTGAGGCTCCAGGCGGAGGGCGAGGCCAGGTGGAGTCCTGCATGCTGTCCCTCACCCACCTCCCAAAACGGGCACCCACCCATCCTGATGGGGGCACTGGGACCAGTCCCACTTGGCCTTCCCAGAGCTTCTGGAAAAGGCAGCAGAGCAAGCAGCTCCTCCGGGGACAGTGCAGCTCCACTTGCTTCACGAGGATGTGACTGCCGAAGCTACTGGACCCTTGCACCATACAGAAAGGATGTGCAGATGTACCTGGCTTCCCACAAAAGCTGAAGCGGCGGGGATCAGGCTGATGGCCCGAGGCAGGCACGCTGCTTCCCCAGGCTCTGCGGATCTTCCCGTCTGTGAGCAGTGCAGGGCTTGGCTCTGGGCTGCCCCATCTGAGAACTTGGTGGAAGACTGGTCGTGAGGATCCATCTCCATGAGGCTGCCTGTGCTGGCTCATCACGCACACAGGTCACTTCTGACAACTCCGGGGACTCTGCAGGCCACCGCCAATGTGGCCCTGTGGAGCCTACAGGGAGAACAAAGGGCAGCGTTCACCCACAGCATGTGAATCAAGCGTCCTGCACTCATTGGCCGTGCCAGAAGCCTTGAAAGAGATCCTCTTAAGTGTCAGTGATTTCTGAACAGTCCCTGCTGACACCACAAGGGCCAACGTAATGGCAATGATAATGATTCTGATAATGATCATTGCTCTCATTTGTGGAGTGTTTATGCTGTGCCAGGCACTGTGCTAAGCTCTTTTCACACATTTTCCCAATTAATCTTCTCAGCAGCCCACCAATTATCAGCCCAATTTTACTGACGAGGAAACTGAGGCTGAGAGAATTAAGCAAAGACACAGAGGGTTGGTTCTAGAGGGAGGCAGCATGGGTTATGGTAAACAGGGCACCCACTTTGGAGTTCAACAGATCTGGATTAGAATCCAGAGTTTGCCACTTACCAGTTAAGTGACTTGGGAGGTCCCTCCCCTCACTTCCCTCCAGGGAAGCAGGAAAGAGAAGATGGGCATATATGGACAGCCCTGCTCCTGCACACACTTAGACTCAGGCAGCCCCTGCAGGCTGGGGGACTGCATCAGACGAAGCCACCTCCCTCTGGAGAAGGACTGGGCTGGCAGGCAAGGCTGCTGTGTCGAGTGGGCATCTATCTGTCCTTCCCTGCAAGGAAGGGCAGGGAGCAGGGATGTGCCAGGACAGCTCCTGTAGAAGTGCCTGAGCTCATTCTTGGGGGCCATAGCACATCGCCTTATGATTTCGCAAAGCTGGCCTCACGCTGTGGGAGCAGAGACCATGGGTGAGATCTGTGATGATGGTGAGACTGGTGACTATAGACACAGGCTCCTGAGAGAGGCGGCGGCAGCCTCGCAGGCAGGTGGGAGGCAGGATCTGAAACATACACGCTCACTCCATTCACTCCTCCATCTGAGGAGCCGGCGCAGCATGTGGTTATCGCACAGGCCCTGGAGTCAGGCAGACCTGGCTTTGAATTTCTGCCTTTTCATGAATTCTTAGTGCAATCTTGGGAAAGTCACTCATCTCTCAGAACCTCAACTTCTCAAGTAAAATGGAAATAATAATACCTAATTCACAAGGTTTTGAGGCAGATCAGATGAGATAGTATTAATAAAGGAGTTAGCATAGTGCCCGGCACCAGTAAATGCTCAATAAATAATTTCAAAATCCCTATGTATCTGTCGATAGCTCTGCCTAGTAGAAATATGATGTAAACGTCAATTGTGAGCCACACATGTAATTTAAAACTTCTAGTAGCCATATTAAAAGAGTAAAAATAAATAGATGAATTAAACCTAATAATATACCCAACGTATTTGAAGTATTATTCTTTAAACACGTTAATCAATGTAAAATAGTGAGATATCTTATGTTTTTCCTATGTATTTATCTATAGCTTATCTATATCTATACTAAGTCTTTGAAATTGGGTACGTATGTTACATGTGCAGCTCATCTCGATTTAGACCGGCCACTTCTAAATGTGGGCATTCCCCAGGATTTGGTCCTGTTCTGTTTTTCTCTCCCTGTGCTCAGTTATCACCTCCAAGTGAACAATGTTGGGAGTGACTTGTAGGACCTGCTCCAGGGAGCTGGAGAACAGACAGGAAGTGCATAGAACATGCCCCAAGGAGTGTGTGACCAAGAAGGGTGAGGGTTTGCTGAGAACCCAAGAATGTAGCACCAGGGTGGTAAAGTCCCAGAGGAAACGGGATATATTCGTTCCCTACTGTAAATATCAGATAGTAGATTATCACAATTACCAATGACCACAATTATAGATGATCACAATTATAAAATTATCACCAATTTAGCAGCCTAAAACAACACACATTTATTATCTCAGTTTTCATGGGTCAGGAGTCTGGGCACAGCCTAGCTGCGTCCTCTGCTCAGGGTCTCACAAAGCTGCACTCAGGTATTGGCTGTGCTGCATTCTCATCTGGAGGACACGTCCACTTCCAGGCTCAGGTTGCTGGCAGCTGATGCCACCCTCAGGTTCTAGAGGCAGCCTTTGGGTCCCAGGGGCCACCTTCAGTTCCTTGTCACACCCCTTACTTCATCAAGCCAGCAAGGAGAGTCTACCTCCAGCCTGCTAAGACAGAGTCTCATATATTGTGACATAACTGTGGTGTGACATCCCATCACCTTTGCCATATTTCATCGGTTAGAAGCAAGTCACAGGCCCCACTCGCCCACCCTTAAGGGGAGGGGATTACACAAAGGCAGGAACACCAGAAGGTGAAGAATTGTTGGGGATCATGTTGGGGTCCATCTGCCACCTGAGACTTGTAAAAAACTGTAGAGATGAACGGCAAGAGGTCAGGGGCTTAAGACTCACCTGCCTCGCATTTGAGTTCTACATCAAGGAAAGAAGAGATGCAGTGATAACTCACCAAATGGAAATCAAAGAAGCAGCTTGATTCCTTTCTGGCCAGGCTCCCCAAAGCATGGGACTTTGAGAGAGTTGAACTGGAGAATGGGTGGGGCCTCCCATCTTCCTGCCAAAGAGAAGGCAGCCAGGCCCGTGGGGCAAGGCTGACCAGATTTACCCACCTGGCCACACACAGAGAAAGTGGGCCAGAAAGAGAGAATGGTGTTCTTTCCTCCTAGAAGGCAGATTCAACTGGAGCAAAATGCAAGAGTCAGCCCCTCTTACAGTTTATGCAGCCACCCTGCCCCTAGTAAGAGACAGCCTGGTGGAGAGCAGGCTCTCAATAATTAGCTGCTATTCCTCTTTTCTTGAGGTGGAATAAATAAGGGTGGGGATGGGGAGGAGAGAAAGAAGCCAGAAATGCCCTCTTCTCTAAGGAAGGGAGATAAGGATCCCCCTCAACATACACAAAAGGAATCTTCAATTGTGTTGGAGCAGGAGGAAGTGCAAGGACACTGCTGGGTGACCAACAGCCCCTCACACGTGCACTGGAATTTTCATGTCCACTGCTGGTCTTCATACCAATAGCAGTCAGGGCAGGGGTTTTGAAATGAGAAAGCCAAAGCACTGAGACGTCAGGTGACCTCACTGACAAGTTGCACCGCTGGACCTTGAATCCAAGTCCCCCAGTTCCCCTTCTGGTCCACCTTCCACTCTGTATTATGCTGGCCACAGAATGAAGAGGGAACACAGAGCAATTCAACCTCTGTCTCACTAACCTCTGCTCTTACTTTTTAGGTCAACCTCAGGAGAAGTTTAGCGAAGACTATTCAATTAATAGCCAGGTCCAGGCCGACCCCGTGGCTCACTCGGGTGAGTGCGGTGCTGGGAGCGCAGTGGCGCTGGGTGCGCCAGGCCGCGGGTTCGGATCCTATATGAGGATGGCCGGGGCGCTCACTGGCTGAGCACGGTGTGGGCGACACCAAGCCAAGGGTTGCGATCCCGTACCGGCCACACTGTGTGTGTGTGTGTGTGTGTGTGTGTGTGTGTGTGTGTGTGTGTGTGTAATAGCCAGGTCAGCACAGGGGCATAAGAACATGTCCCATCCAGTTTCCCTTGCTCTTGTTAGTTAACCAGGGGTTGAACAAACTAACAGGTTTGGGTGGTTCCCATGCTTTATTGTATGAGCACTCCAGCAGCACTGGTCTCCCATCTGTGGCTTCTGACCTCCTGGCAGAAAATTGTCCCAGGAAGACATGGCAGCCTTCTGAGCTTCTGTTATGCTGGGGGTATGGAGCTCTTCCAATGAGCCCTTCTGTCTCTATCTCAAGGTTTATGCTGCTCCATGAAGGTCCGTCTTCACAGGTCGGAGGTCTGAAAGTACAGCAGGAGTTAAGTGGAGTGTACCTGAGGTTCCCCAAGGGAAGCATTGGTATTGGGGCACCCCAGACCAACCGTCCCTGATCTCACTGGCAAGACCCTATAGGGCATTTCTTACCAACATGAAAGCTGTGACTTCCTGGATGGTTACAGAGCATTAAGGCATTTTCTTGCGATACCTCTAGAACACCTGTTGAGTGACTTTTATGGACCTTTGGCCCAGATTTGACCTGGGGAGTCGAGAGAGGAGGAAGTAGGATCTCCATGGAAAGAGAAAGAAGTCACTAGAGATATCTCTGTGGTGTAGGGAAGGAGGGGTACACACTTGAGCCTGAGTTCACCTATGGGTGCAGGTTTGCTGGGTGATTAAGCACGAGTGTACATGTGTATGCTCACCCTACGGTGTGTGTGTTTACCTGTGTGTGTAGATCCTCAAAATTCAAATAGGGTATATCCTGAGGACTTGACATTCCCACATCCTCAAGTATCTTTATAGAATATTTCCCCTATTAAAAAATCTTAAAGTGTGGGCCGGCCCATGGCTTACTTGGGAGAGTGTGGTGCTGATAACACCAAGCCCACGGGTTCAGATCCCTAAATAGGGATGGCCGGTTAGCTCACTTGGGAGAGTGTGGTGCTGACAACACCAAGTCAAGGGTTAAGATCCCCTTACCAGTCATCTTTAAAAAAAAAAAAAAAAATCTTTAAGTGTGTACTTGAGAAAAAATGTTTCAATGACCTCTTCAGACCTGCAGTGATTCCATAAATATAAGACCAAAGCCATTTATAAAGTAGTAAGGTCCATTCTCCACTGAAATAAACTCCCCTCTCCATTGCCTCACATCATCGCAACTAACATTCCCGTGGAGTGGAAGGAAGTAAAGCTTCTAAGCTGTAATGGAAACGTGATGGATAAGAATGCCACACCCCTATTAAGTTCTTCAGCAAGAGAAAACACTTCATAGAATGTTTAAACCTTTCCTTGTGCTTAAAGGTCAGTTCAGCAGCCACAGGACTGCCTCCACCACCTGGCGCTTTAGGGAAATGTTTCTGCAGCTCCCGGCTGTATCCCAAGCGCATTTCCAGGGAGAGTCGTGGGTTTCCTGGGCGTATTCTCTCAACACTCTCAGCTGCCTTTTTAGCTGTCACCAAAGTATTCATTCCCACTCAATGAGCAGTTTTTGCCCTGGCTGAAGCACTTGCTGAAATGATTTCATAAATCATCTCTTTCTTGTTTTCAAACACTCGCAAATCAGAGCCACCATCAAATTCAACATCCGCTCTTTAGTTCACCCACTGCTTCTATTTTCTAGCTAAAACCACCACTTTCTTAGATTCCCTCATTTGCTTTTTACTTCCATTACCACCTCGGGCAGTTGGCTCTATTTTGGGAAATTATTTTTCACAATAAAATAAAGATTTTCATCCCTTTACAGGAGTTGCCACATAAGCCCAAGAACAGAAACCCCCAGAACAGAACGCCCAGGGTCAGCAAGGTTTCCTGTCCAGTTGAGTGCCTCCCTCCCGGGCCAGCCTCCTGCACATATGATTCCCATAATATTAAGCCTCTGGGAAATTGGGAATTATGACCTGGACCAAACGTTCACTTTATAGAGACTGGGCCTTAGATTTGCAATCATAGGGCAGAAGGTTTCCACAGCTGCTGCTAGGGATATGCAGGTGGGACCGAGGTTGGCCTGGAATTGCTATTGAGAAGTCGTCCCTGCTAGTGGGCTGGCTGGAATCTGGGGTCAAGACCAGAGGCCCAAGGCTGGACTGCATGCATCAGGGAACTCCCTGGAAGTTCAGGGGGCTGCACAGGTTTTCTGTCTCATAAAATTCAGATCTCGCATCAGTTCTTCCTGGAAGCCATCCTTGACCTTCCTGGAGCAGCTGAGCTATTTTCACTAAGTTCATGCCATTCCACATCACACCTCAGCTGTTGCACTTATCACTCTGTGCTGTGCTCACCTGTTGACTTCTCTCCTCTCTGCATCCCCCGTTAGACTGTGAACCCCTGTCACACCTCAGCTGTTGCACTTATCACTGTGCTGTGCTCACCTGTTGACTTCTCTCCTCTCTGCATCCCCCGTTAGACTGTGAACCCCCTGCAGTGGGGATTGTCCTCCCCATCCCCCTTATTTGTTCTTTTGCCACATGGTTCGTGGAGAAGATGCTCCCTTTACATAGCTATCTGCATTCAGGGTCAGCTTCATGGGCATACGACCTGTGCAATCACACAGGGCACTTGGGCCCATGCATTGTTTCATGAGCTCCTGCTGCCACCTTGAAATTCTTTACCTTTTTTTTTACATTTTCATTCAGCACTGAGCCCTACAAATTATGTAGCTATTCCTGCCTGTGTTTAATAAATCGGTAGACAGGAGGTGGTTTTGGAGGGCTGTCATGCCTAGATGTCCAGTGTCAGTGCAGCATCAGATGAGAATCCCTGAAGGCAAGGCCTTTTTGATAGAACCCAGCATCAGCTTTGGCACAAGGGCATCCTTGACCATCACCTTTACCCCTTGGCCTTGGCTGGTGCAAGCTGAAACTAAGGAGCGGGTTACCCACACCCAAGAGATCCTTGGACCTACTCCTGGAGCTTGTGTTTTGTGGCGCTAAGCATGGCCTGCCTTTGTCCTCTGGCATAATTTCAGAGCCAGACGGTATAGAGCTGGGAATGACAGGCTCTGATGAGGCCTCACAAATCAGGGAGGACATAGCACCATAAGCCCAAGCTCTTTATCAGGCCTCATCTCAAGGGGCCTCTGTGGGAAGCGGGAAGTAGGAGGGCCTTAGCTCCGTGGTCAATGGGAGGAGGATGCGTGGCAGGATGAATTCCAGCTCCATCCTGTGTGACAGATGCAAGCTCCATGAGGTTTACCAAGGGGAAGGTTGCTGAACAGAGGTGACCAAAAGGGGCAGAGTTGACACAGGGGCCTAGCAGCCCTGCCTCTTCACCTTTGAGGTGTAAAAAGTAATAGTGAACATTTCCTGAGTGCTTTCCATGTGACAGTTGTCACAGTACTAAATGCTTTACGTGCACATTCTCATTCGATCCTGCACAGTCCTGCGAGGAAAGTGTTATGAGGATTGCTGTTTTATAAATGAGGAACCTGAGCACAAAGAGGTCTGATGGCTTGTCTACAGTCCCCCAGCTAGTTAGGGGCAGAAGAAGGATGGAAACCCAAGTAGGCCTGGTGCTGAACCTGCTTTTCCATTGCCGCAGCTGCCTGCCCCACACCTATCTAGGGCCGGGAAGCCCTTGCTTCTGGAGCTTGCAGCCTGGAGAAGGGGCTTTCACATGAGGGGAAGGGTCCTGCATCAATATCCCTGGACAGGCCAGAAGGAAAGAGAAGGCTTGGGGTCCCAATCCTTAGGAAAAACTCAGAAAAGCAGATGTCCTGATGGGAGTGAGAGGTTGAACCTCCAAATTATCTCAAAAGTCACTGGGAACCTGGAATGTAAGAAGCTTGAGGATGCTAGAACCTCTGCCATTGCAGACTACAGTTGCTTGTGTGTTCGTTTATCCAGCAATCACTTCCGAGGAGCCTAACATGTGCCAGGCAAATATTATTAGGGACTGAGAGTGCAGAGAGTATAATATAATTAAGGATATCAATGAGGTGTCAGGTACCAGGGTCTGTTTTAAGTACACTGTCTGTACTTCCTTCTCAACAGCCCTATGAGGACGGTGCTGTTATTATCATCCATATTTTATAGCTGAACAGATTGGGACATAGAGAGGGTAAGTCCCACATCTAGTAGGTGGCAGAACTGCACTCTGAAACCAGACAGTCTTGCCGCAGAGCCTGCTCTCAGTCACTCCATGGCGCCCCTTCAATCTCAAGGATCTTACTGTTCAGAGCAGTTGTTCTAAACCCCAACTGCACAGTAGCACCACCTGGGGAGTTTGTAAAAATCCCCATGCTCACCAAGACCCTCAGACACTACATGTACAATACAGAATACAAAAAGTCACAGCCACCTTGGAAAAAAAGCCTGGCAGTTTCTTAAAAAGCTGAACACACACCTACCATCTGACCCAGCCATTCTACTCCCAGGAATTTCCCCAAGAAAAGTAAATTCATATGTTCATGTACCTAAATGTTTATTGCAGCTTTATTTGTGAGAGCTCCAAACTGGAAATAATGCAAATGTCCATCAACAGGTGAAAGAATAACAAAACTGTGGTAGGTCCATCCAGTGGAGTACTATCTAGCAATAAACAAGAACGAACTACTGATACAAGCCACAGCATGGATGAATCTCAACTGAATGGATTATCCTTGTCAGAGGAGACAAACAGAGCACATACTTTATGATTGCATTTATATAGAATTCTAGAAATTGCAAACAATTGAGAGGGAGGGAAAGCAGATCAGTGGTTGCCTGGTGAAGGGGGGGATAGGGAGGAGTGAAGGGAGGGGTTATGGGGGTCACAGGGAAACTCTTGGGGGTGACTGATACCTTCATTATCCTGATTGTGGTGATGGTTTAAGAGGAGTGTATAAGTTAAAATTTATCAGTGCACACTGTAAATATGTGCAGTTTCTCATATGTCAATTATAACCCCAACAAGCCAATAATAATAATAATAATAATAATAAAAAGCCCCATGCTCAGACCTGATCCCAGACCAGATAAATCAGAGTCTTTGGGAGTAGAACCCAGACATCGGTCATCAGTATTTTTAAAGTTCCCCAGAGATTCCAGTGGACCTCAAGGTGCAGAAGTGCCACTGTGGGGGGTGCGGGGGGGGGACAGATGCATTTGCAGATGGTAGCTATTCAGATTGGTGAGGGGCTCCAGAAAGGGGCTTTAAGGAAGGGAGTGACAAGCCAGGGTTGTGTTTAAGAGAGCACTCTGGGAGAACCAGGGTGAGGAAGACAGGATTTAGGCTCATCCTTTTGACAGCAGGATCTGGGCTCTCAGAGGGGTGGCACTTGGTCTTCCTTCCCTCCTCAGTCATTCATTCATAGATATTCACAGATACTTACAGAGGACCCACGTGCCAGACACTGGTCTAAGCTCTAAGAATAGGAATGAACGAAACAGACAGAAACCTCTTTCCTCATGGTGCTTACATTCTAGAGAAAATAAACAATGTCATTACATGCACTGTGTGAAATGTTAGATGCGTATAAATGCTATGAAGAAATAGAAAGCAGAGAACAGACATGGAGGGCTAGGGCTGGGATTTGCAATTTAAACAGACTGGTCAGGACAGATCTCACTGACAAGCTGACATTTGAGGAAATACCTAAAGGAGGTGAAGAGTGAACCTTGTTGATCTTTGGGCCGGAGATTCCAGGCAGAGAGAACTGCAGATGCAAAGGCCCAGAGGCAGGAGCAGGGCAGGGGCAGGGGCAGAGAGGGAACAGTTTATGTGTGGCCTTGGAGGCTGCTGAAAGGACTTCAGCATTTACTCTGACTGGGAGGGAAGCTGCTCAAGCATTTGAGCAGAGAAGTGCTAATAAATCTACTCCCGCAGAGTTGTTTGTAAATCTGATGTTTGTCAGGTGAATTCTGCTTAAGCTCCCCTGTGAAGACCCAGGTTGACCTAAGGGTTCTTGCATAGAAGTGTCTGGGTGCCACAGAGCAGATGTGTTAGCACAGACATTGTACATGCTTTTCCCAAATTAAACTTTTACATGACCCACCCCCCCGAACGCTGAACCCTTCTGGGTGAGAGAGCAAGCCCCTCAAATAGCAACACTGCCCACAAACAGAGCTCGTTGCTCCTCCCCCGGGGCTGCTTCCAGGCAGATCCACTCACCCTCATTAAAGGTGGATGAAGCCTGCAAAGAGAGAAGGAAGAGTGCAGGGAAGATGTCAGATGTGAGTGAGGCTGCCGGGCCCTGCAGTCAGAGTCCTGAACAAAGGAGCCCGAACATTCTGTCTCTAGCCCCAACCACACAACTTTGCTGGAATGATTTCCATCTCATCCAGCCTAAACATCTACCTTAGCATTTACTGAGTCCTTATTAGATGCCAGAACCTGTGATAAGTGTTTTTTACATGATCTGTCTCATTTAATTCTCTCAACATTCCCGAGTCTTAATAACTCCCATTTCACAGATGAGGCACCTGAGGATCAGAGAGGTGCAGTGTATTTCTCAAAGTCACACAGCTAAAATAGTTGCCCCAGTCTGTATTATTCCCGAACTGTGCTTGGAACCACTACATGACTTTGCCACCCTCTGCCAGCTGTCCCTGAGATGCTTATGTCCATTGCCTTCTGAACAGGAAATGGCACACTAGGCCAAGAGACTCCATTCCCAGTGAGCACAGCTCTCTAGCCCTCCATTGCATAATGGGACTTCAGTGGCAGGCTATGGGGAAGAGGGCTTGGGACCAGGCTGGGCTTGAACTAGGAAGAGTGACCAGGTTGCAGGCCCTCATGAGGGTGACCAGCCGCATCAGCTACAAAGCCTCAAATGTCCCCTAATATACCTGCAGTGGGTCTGAGACCAGGCAGGGAAGCTCCCCAATCCATGGAGTTCTGAATGCTCTGTCCTTTGAAAGTAGGACTTCAGCTGGCAAGTGAGGAATTGGCAGGGGAGGGGGCTGATGCCCTTCATCACAGTGATGGACTGGATTTAGTCTTAAGGACTGGTACTAGCTGGGGACAGGAGAAAACGGGAGGTGATGGACTCAGAAAGCCTATCCCAGGGTTTTCTGCACCAGCAAAGGTATCAGACAAAGGATAGGAGTCATGGCCCACTTCAGAGCCCACCTGTCATGGTCACGCTCCCTGGATCACTGCCTCCTGGTAACCCACTAATTCCAGAGTTGCCTTCAAACCAGATATGTCCCCAATCAGTGGTCGCTTTCTAAAAATGTCATTTGCACAGACTTCTGCTGAACACTGAGAAATGCAAAACTCTCATCCTCTAGAGAGATTCTGCTAGCTGGGAGAGGAGGCGTCTGATTCCTGAGCTCAGAAAGGTTGGCAAATGAGTTTCTGTTTCCATGGGAAGTGCATGCCACCCCCTGGGCTCCCATGGCACCCAGCCTGAGCTTCCGTTTCAGCACCCCCTTGCCTCCCTGTAATGATTGGCCTTCACATCTGTCCCCCCCGACAAAGCCATGAGCCCATTGAAGGCAGGGCCTGTGTCTGATCCTTGTCCCTGTCCCCGATGCTTGGCACAGGCTGCTCCACAGAGTTATGAAATAAATTATTGAATAATTAGGAGGAAACTGCTTCCAGGGAGCATCAGGGTTCCAAGTGAGTGGTCTGATGATGTCTGTGTGAGTGAATCCAGCCCCCGTGGCTTTTGTGTGTTGAATAATTGAGTGAGGCATGCCAGAGGCAGAGCAGATGTAAGATTTCTCCACCTCTGACAATTAAAAGACAGTTTCCAATACATAGCTGGTGGACATGAGGCCAAGACCCATCCTGGGGGACTTGTCCTCTGGGGATTCCCAGGGGCTGACATAAGGGGGAGGTTGGTGTGGGGCGAGAGGCATAGCTTGAGGTGGAGGAAGGCAGACAGCACAGCTCTGGGAATACCTGGGATAACAAAAAAGGGCCGGGGCAGGGGCAGGGGCAGGGGCAGGGCAGGGCCACCACTGTGGACCAGTTGGACCTCCTGGGACCTAGAGGGTTTCTGTCATGCAGGGACCAAGATTTGGAAAGGAGACAAAAGTAAAGTTAGCAGCCAAGGCTTCATTCATTTATTTGACACATGCCCACACCACTAGGATCCAGCCGTGAGTAGGACAAAGGCCACTGTCCTTACAGAGGTTGACTTCTGGTGTGGAGACAGCCGGTAGGCAAGGCAACCAAAAACTAATCTAATTTCAGACTGGGAAAAGTAGCAAGCAGAAACAAAAGCAGGGTCAGGGAAAGAGAGTGGAGACTTGAATTATTTGGAATAGGGCAGTCCCAGAAGGCTTTCTGGAGGAGCTGACACCTGAGCAGAGACCCAAGTGATGTGGACTAGGGAGCTCTGCAGGCACCCCCAAAGGGCCTGAGGTGGCTCTAAGGTTGGCATGTGAGCACCTGCCTGAAGGCCCACATGGAAGAGGTCAAGGGCACTGGGAGAAAAAGGAAGCAGGGTGACCAACTGTGCTGCTTCGCTGTGACCAAGGGTTTCCAGAGCAAGACACTTCAGTAGTAAACCTGGACATGTTCCCGTCAAACTGGGACTAAATTGGTCACCTATAGATAAGGCATGAGGACATGCAGGGCCACTTCTAAGGTCGTGGTGAGGATTTGGGGTTTTCTCCTATGTTTGACAGGAATGACAATGACTCGATATTGATTTAATAAATACCTTGGAGTGCCTACTCTGTGCCCGGCACTGCCAGACCGTTAGCAAGGATGCGGCGCACACATCCCTGCCTTCATGGAGCTTTGCGTTTCTGTGTTCTTCTCACATTGGCAGTTAAGCCAGCGGTGGCCCTACATCACCACATGCCCTCTCTGTGGCATTTTCCAGCTAGGCTCAGGGTGAACAAAGAAAAGCGTCCATGGTCGACAGAATAGGTATTTTTCTTTTTCATCTAGATCAGCAGGACACTACCTCCAGACATCATTTCATTGTTCCCAGGAGAAGTGTATGTTATCTGATCTTATGTCACAGTCCAGGTCACCCTGAAAGTTGTGCACTGGCTCACTTTTACAGGGCACCTGCGTCACAAGGTCACAGGGGAGCAGGGGAGTTGAGATAAGTGGGTAATTACAATGCAGCATGGTAAGGGCCATGGTAGCTGTGTGGACAGGGAGGTGTAATACCCCCAGTCATGAACATCTGGTAGACCCTAAGTGTATCAGCCTCCTATTGCCGTGTAGCAAATTGTCACTTCCTGTCTTGCACTTTCTGTGGGTCAGAAGTCTAGGCACAGCTGAGCTGGGTTCTCTACTCAGTCTCACAAAACTGTAATCCAGGAGTCAGCTGGGGCTGGGGTCTTATCAAAAGTGTGGGGTCCTCAAGGTCATGTGATTGTTGGCAGAATTCCCTCCTTGCAGCTGTAGAAACATGGTGGCTTCTTATTCAAGGTTGGCAGAAGACTCTGCTGCTTCAAGTCTCTGACCTCCAAAACCTCAGAGCTCAGCTAATTTGGCCAGGCTCACCCAGAATAATTTCCCTTTTGATTAACTCTGAGTCAACTGATTGGGGGCCTTAGTTACATCTGCAAAAAATTCCTTCACCTTTGCCATATAATCTAATTATGGAGTGACATCCATCATATCCATGAGTCCCACCCAAGTGTAGGGGTTTATGGAGGTGGCACCAAGGGGTGAGACTCTTGGGGGCCATGTTAGAATTCTTCTTTAGCGCACTAACCATGTAAGAAGTGCTCCACACATACCAACTCATTTAATTCTCAGAACAATGCCAGGAGATAGATATTATTATTGTTCTCATTTTACAAGTGGGGAAACTGAGGCAGAGAGAGGGTAAATAATAAGCCCAAGGTCCCACAGCCAAGAGGACCCAGTGCTTTGGCAAAGCACAGCCTCATAGAATGAGGATCCCTGTGGCGGCCAGGGAAGGAGGAGGGAAAGGAGCCCACCAAAGTTCTCAATGCTGTTTCATAAAGCGTTGCCATGGAAACCCTGCATGCAGCATCACTTAAAGAGCTGTTTGATTATTTTTTCAGGACGGCGTCTGCAGGCGCATAGTAGCAGCACAAACACACACACACACTGTGGCTGAGTTAATGGGTCTAGCAGTGGGCACGTGGCAGGAGATCTGAAAAGTCCATTGATAAAAGAATATGCTCAATGGCAGGATTAACGTTCTGGTCAGTGTCCCTGTGGCAGGGAACCCAGATCCGGGAACCGTTCAGGTTCTGATAGTCATGGTGCTGTCAGTCTTCAATCTCTGTGGGTCCAGAGAACAATCTCTCTCAGTTGTACCCCTCTGTCTCCTCCCACTGGGCCTACAGTCTTGGCCCCAGCCCTGCCACACCCTTCCTGGACCTTCTCATATCAGTAATCTTGGTGCCTCTGCCCAAACAGGAAGTGGGATAGGACGGTGTAGAATTCATGGACAGTAAGCCTGGACATGCAGACCTGCAAAGCCTCACTCACAGCCCCGTTGATGAGTTCCAGCTCCCATCATGACACAGAAAGTCCTGGACACTTAATGATCTTGTCTCAAATCTTAAAGCTAGGGCTGGCCTTGGAGATCAACAAGGCAGGAGGTTCAGGGTGATAATTAGAATGACAATGATAATCATAATGATTGCCATCTAGTGTGACTTCTTGCCAGGCCCCACACGAGGTCCTTTGTGTGCATTATGTCTAATTGCTCATTTGTCAGTTTTTTCAACAGATATTTACAGAGCGATGACTGTGCCATGTTCTGGGTATCCATTAACGAATGGGTTAGACGGGTCCCTGCTCGTGTGGCACTTACATTCCAGTAGGGGAAGATGGACAGTAAACAGAAGGGAGGAAAACAGCCAGGTGGGGTAAATGCCATGCAAAGAATTAAAATAGAGAGAACCTGCGGGGCTTCTTTGATTTGTGTGTCAGGGGAGGCCTCTCTGAGGAGGTCATAGGCAAGCAGATATTTGCTTAGACATTTGAATAAAAAGCTGTGCCAGGAGAGGGTGCAGCTAATGCAAAGGCCCTGAGGTAGGAACTGGCTTGGTGAGCCTGAGGAACAAAAGAAGGCCCCTGTGGCTGGTGAGGAAGAAGTAGAGGGTACCAGCAGAGACTGGCCAAGCAGACTCTATAGGTCCCAGTAAAGAGAATGGGTTTTATTTGAAAGAAGATGAGATGCCTTTGGAGGGTTTTAAGCAGGGGAGAGACATGCTCTAACTTGTGTTTTAAAAGATCGCTTTGGCTGCTATGAGAAAAATGGTTTTTGTGGGGCAAAAGTAAATCAGAGAGTCCAGTTATAGTAGACGTTTGCAGACACCAGGAGAAGGTGATGGGGGCTTGGACCACAGAGGTAACCCAGGAGCCGGAGAGAAGCACCTGGATTCAGGTACGGTCAGGGCTGGCTGATGGTGGATGTGCAGGTCGGGGAAAGAGAGGATTCTGGAATATTCCTAGGTTTGTAGTCTCAGCGACAGGGCAGATAGAGCAACTCTAATGTGTATTGTTATCTGCACTGCATAACTTAAAAAAGCAGGTCTATGACGCCTGACACATGCTATAACATGGATGAACCTCGAAGACGTTGTGCTAAGTGAAAGGAGCCAGTCACAAAAGGACATTGTATGATTCCGCTTATATGAAGTGCTTAGAGCAGTCAAATTCATAGAGACAGAGAGTGAAATGGTGGTTGTCAGGGGTGATGCCTGACACATGCTATAACATGGATGAACCTCGAAGACGTTATGCTAAGTGAAAGGAGCCAGTCACAAAAGGACATTGTATGATTCCGCTTATATGAAGTGCTTATGACGCCTGACACATGCTATAACATGGATGAACCTCGAAGACGTTGTGCTAAGTGAAAGGAGCCAGTCACAAAAGGACATTGTATGATTCCGCTTATATGAAGTGCTTAGAGCAGTCAAATTCATAGAGACAGAGAGTGAAATGGTGGTTGTCAGGGGCTGGGGGGAAGGGGAAATGGGTATAGTGGTGTCAGTTTTGCAAAATGAAAATAGATTTGGGGATGGATGATGGTGACAGTAGCACAGCAATGTGAATGTACTTAATGCCACTGAACTGTACACTTAAAAATGGTTAAGATGCTAAATTTTATGTTATGTGTATTTTACCATTATTTATTTATTTATGTGCTAGCCTGTACAGGGATTCAACACCAGACCTTGGTGTTACCAGCGCCACACTGTAACCAACTGAGCAACTAGCCAGCCTATTTTCCCATAATTAAAAAAGAAAAAAAAAAAAAACAGGCCAAGGATCTCACAGCTCATAAGAGGCCAAGCTGGGTCTGAACTGAGCCCAGCAAAGTCAGATCTGGTGGTTTAACTGCTCTATCACCGTGTTTCCAGGAGCACAGGGCCCCCACCTGAAAGTGAGGTCACCCATGGCATCCGCATCCAGGTGGGTATCAGCCCCCACCTTCCGTGTGTGTGGGAACCAAGAGAGGACACCAGCTGCCAGGTGTGGAAGGTGTGACACCTGCAAGTGGGATGTTTGAATGAAGTGAGGAACAGCAGAAAGTAGACCTAATCCCAGCACTTCGTATGTCTAATGGTATCAGCATGTACAAAGCAGCCCTTTAGACATGATGGTGACACAGATAACACAGATGACACAAGTGTCAGCTCCCACACATTGGCATATGTGTGCCAAGCCCTTTATGCATAGCATTTTATCCATCCTCACCCTAACCCTGCAGTGCAGGTACTTTCGTTCTCCCCATTCTACAGATGAGAAGACGGGCTAAGTGACAGTAACAGACTGTGCAAGGCCACCCGCAAGTAAGTGGGAGTACAAATTCAGAGCTTGGGCTGTCAGCCTCCAGAACCTCGATGCCTTTCTAGTAATGACCGAGGTTAAATGAGGAGACTAATTAAGAAGGTATAACAGCACTCGCTCCTCCGTGTTCTATTTTTTGGGCCAACTTGAAGGGACACCGAGTAATTATTTCCTGGAATGAGCATCCTCTGCCCAGGCTGCAGGATGCTCCACGCTCGGTCTCCCGTGTGGAAGCTGACACCGCATTTGCCTGGCGACGAGTCATAACAAAGCTGGGCACACTCTTGCCTGCCCCACTCGGGCGGCACCTCGCGAGAGGAAAATGAGATAAAACAAAATCAAGCTGAGCTCCTAATTCACATTCCATCTCTGGCAGCTCCTTGATGATAAATCATTCTGGAATTGGAAATGAGGCAGGAGGAAAGCAGGTGGTGACCTGGGTGGTGTGGCTCAGTGGCCCGTTTCCACCTGGGATCCTCCTAGGGGCCCACGGGTGATAGATGGGGTGGCTTTGCCCCTTCCTTCTCCTTTTTTGTTATTATTATTTTTAATCATGGCAAAATATACATAAAATTTGCTGTCTTGACCATATGTATTTATTTATTTGTTTGTTTGTTTGTTTATTTATTTATTCATTTTTGGTTCTGGCCAGTAAGTCAACCATTTTTAAGGGTACAGTTCAGTGACATTAAATATATTCACTTGTTGTTGTGTAACCATCACCACTGCCCATCTCCACAACGTTTTCGTCTCCCCATACTTGAACTCTGTACCCTTTGAATACTAACTCCCCATTCTCCCCCCCAGCCCCTGGTAACCTCTATTCCACTTTCTGTCTCTGTGAGTTTGACTAGTCTATCTAGGTACCTTATGTAAATGGAATCATACAGTATTTGTCTTTCGGCTTATTTCACTTAGCATAGTATCTTCGAGGTTCGCCCATGTTGTAGCATGTGTCAGAATCTCCTTCCTTTTTAAGGCTGAATAATATTCCACCGTATGGATATACCACATTGTGTTTATCCATTCCTGTGTTGATGGACACTTGGGTTGCTTCCACCTTTTGGCTGTTGTGAATACTGCTGCTCCGAACATATCTCCTTCTCCTCCATCCCAGGCTTGACCATGGTTGTGTATAATCGTGGGTATTTGGGTGGCCAGGGTTAAGTCAGCATCCCCCACACAAGACTGCCACCTGCACACCCCTCGTCTGGCCTCACCAGATCTTGCTCTGGGCCCTGCAGGTTTCTATAGCAACTCTGTGTCAATCAGCCGTGAAAGGCAGTCAGATGTAGTGGTTTGAGTCCCAGCTGTGTTACTTACCAGGTTAATGACCAGTTAGTTCATGTTTATGGTCTTAGTTTCCTCATCTGTAGAATCTACTTCACAGCTAAGGGGAGGGGTCGCAGGAGATGACACTAGCCCTTGGTCTGTGCCAGGCATCCTGCTATGCTGGGTGTTTTGCAGGGATCATCTAACTTAGTCCTCACAACTACACTAAGAGGTAGTTTTATTTTTATCCTCCTTATAGATGAGGAAATTGAGTCTCAGGGAGGTGAAGGGTTTGCTCGAGGTCCCTCACCAGTGAGCAATGGTGCTGGGATTCTGAGCTCTGGGCTTGCACCACGCAAATGAGGGCCAGTCTAATAAATTCTGGACACAGTCATAGCTGGCTTCTGGGTTGATGAAATCAATCCATGCCCTCAGGGAGCACAGTCAGCTTTCACAGGCCCGACTCTTGTTAGGCCTGGACATTTGAGCTTGAGGCTGGGCTGACAGGTCTGTCACGCCAAGCAAAACACTAGGGATACATGCCTGACCTCGGGAGTCTGTGAATCCTTTCTTCCTGGGAAGAGGGTCCATGTGTTTCATCATTTCTCAAAGATCCCTGACTCTAAAATGGTAAAGACCCACTTGGATTCTAGCCCATGGATCCCAGAAAGAGCCACAGACTTGAGAAGGCCTCTGAGCAGCAGAGATTGTATTGTGCCGAAAGTTCCAAGAAGGCAAGCTCCATGGCGAACTGGGCTTTGGTGGTCAAGGAAGCACGCCGAGCCAGTGCAGGCTGTGGCTGCAGGCTGGACAGACCCCGCCGGGCTCGGGGGCACGTGAGAGAAGCCACTGCTGGCTGTTGGGCAGAGAATGGGAGGCTGGGCCATGGTAACCAAAAGACACCACATTTATGTGACTCAGTGAATTTGAGTTTCTTTCCTCCTCATGTATCAGACCTGGGCAGGAGCTCAGTTTGAGGGGTAGCGCTCCTGTACGTGGTAATTCAGGGATAAAGCCTTCTTCCATCTTGGAGACCCACAGTCTAGGGTCTGGCCGACTACACCCAGCCGCTGTGGAGAGAACCTGGAAGGGCCTGCATGGAGATTTGCATGGGCCAAGCCTGCAAGGGGCCTATATGATAGTGAAGTTGCCGTCCACTTATTTACTCATCTGTTCATTCATATAAGCATTCATTCAATGAATAGTTTTTGAGCATTTATTGTGTGCTGGCCATGGTTCTGTATACTGGAGTACAAAGGTGAAAAATGCTAGACAGGGTCTCTGTTCTCATGGACTTTACGTGTGTGTGTGTGTGTGTGTGTGTGTATAAACAACAAAAAAACCCAATTAGAACATGTAAAACGAAGTTGCCGTCCACTTATTTACTCATCTGTTCATTCATATAAGCATTCATTCAATGAATAGTTTTTGAGCATTTATTGTGTGCTGGCCATGGTGCTGTATACTGGAGTACAAAGGTGAAAAATGCTAGACAGGGTCTCTGTTCTCATGGACTTTACGTGTGTGTGTGTGTGTGTGTGTGTGTGTGTGTGTGTGTATAAACAACAAAAAAACCCAATTAGAACATGTAAAATAATTACACCTTGCTATAAATGCTCTGAAGGTAAAATAAAGGGTGATGAGACTGAATAATTGAGATTGGGTTAGGTGTCAGGGTAGGTTTCCCTAACATTTGAGCTGAGAGCTGAAGGATAAGCATGAGTGAGCCTGCAGAAAGTGAAGGACAGAGCACTTCTGGGCATGGGAAAGTTGTGCAAAGGCCCTGGGGCAGCAAAGAGCTTGACGTACTTCAGCATCATCCACCAGCACTACCAGCATCCTTATTCAGATCTCTAACTCTCTGCTCCATTACTCTTCCTCTGTTTGATACTAGTTCTATCGCTCAACCACCACATTCAAGGGCTGTGTTCAGTCCCCTTCTGGCTTGAACTCTCAGTGGCATTTCACACATTACTGGACAAATTGTCATTCTCAAGATCCTTGTGGGCACCATAGCCTCTTGGTCCTATTTGTAAGACTTTCCTAGGACTCAGACCTTAGCTCTGTCCTTCCTGTTCTCCCCGCCTTTGCTGCCACAGCCTCCCCACCAAGTCCTCATGCTCAGTGTCTTCGTGGAGGCGTGGAAAAGCACACAGACAACTCGACTCTGTGAGATGGGGAGGGCTCCGCAGAAGTGACATGTGAACTGAGTCTAGATGTTGCTAGATGAGGATGGACAGAAGAGCATTTCAGAGAAAGGGGACAGCAAATGCAGAGGTCATAGAGCATGAAAGGGCATGAAGGAGAGGTCAGAGAAGGAGAGGTGATAATCCCAAAGGGGCAGAAGTGTGCATGGTTGGAGGGGTGGGGGGAAGGATGGAAGTACTGGGAGAAAAACCTGGACAGATGGCTGAGTCCAGATTGTGAAGGGCTTCGAATGCCTAGCTAAGCAGTAGACAGTTTGTTCTGCTGGCATCAAAGAGCCACAGGAAGCTTAAGATTGGTGGCTGGGCATGTTGTACAGGCAGGTGAGTGTGGGAGCAGCGTGCAGGACTGGAGAAGGGAGTGAGGGTGGTGGGTAGGTAGGAGAAGCCAGGGAGCAGGTCCATTGTTCCTCAGCATCCAGCGATGTAAGTGCAATGCCTAGCATGGAGCAGGCCCCCGAGTGTCATTGAATTTCATATCCTCACCTCCTGGGGGGGACAGGGGGCTGCACTCTGGGATGAGCTCTGGTAGTTTCTTAAATACAAGAGCATCTTCTCTAGAGTATAAGTGTAACAAGGGCAGGAAAGATGCTTATTGTTGGACCCCTGCACACCAGGAGTGCACGCAGACATTGGTTAAACAAGTGAATGAATGAATTAGCAGCTCCTGTAAGCCTGTAAGCCTCCTGAACAGATGACAGAGTGACTGATAGTGCCCCTAGCATTTAGATGATTCTTGTCACTTTACTCAAGGGAAGGCAGAGAGAACTAGGCCTGCTTGGGAGCCCCCCTCCGGCGCTGGAGGTGCGAGCTAACAGATTGGCCTGGGAAATGAAGGTAGGAAGGTCAGAGACCCAGCCAGTGTTGGGCAGGAAGGACTGTGGGTCAGGTTGTCAGGTAGAGGGCAAAGGGGAAGGAGAAATTGGGGTCTCCAGGTGTCTAGAAAAACATCCAAGCTTCTGGGTGATGCTGACTCCAGGCTGTAAGCAATTAGGAGCCCGAATTGAGAGCTTGTCTGTCTTTCATGAACCATCAGAGTGGCAGAATGACCGGGTCAGCAGCAGCTCTTTGGAGACATAGAGGGAGATACAGGCTGTCTGGGGACCTCTTGTCCCTGTCCTACCCTGAGTGGGAGGGAGATGAGGCACACAGAGACCTGGTACGGGACTCTATCTCCATGCATGTGCCCTGCACCCCTGGATAGCTGCAGGCCAGGTCTGGGGGGGCAGCATGCAGCTCCCTTGATTTCACTGGGGGAGGGGAGAGGTCTGATAACTCCTGTCTCCCAGCCCCGAATCCCTGGGGCTGTCAGCGGCCCAGCCTTCGCTGTAAACATCAAGTCTTGCCCAGCTACACCAGCCACTGGCTTCTCAACTCTGTCTTCCTTGATCCTCATCCTCAACAGTCTCTCCCACGTAAATACCCATGTGCTACACCCCCACGTCCCCCCACCTACCCACGTAACCACACATCACATACATATACGAGTTTTACATATAGAGAGATAAATGTGCACATTAACAGTAACACACACATGCCCCTGTTGATACACACATGCACGCACACACAGACATACACACACACACACTGGCTGGAAGTTCAGTGTTGCTGGAACATTCGGTGTGAGGGGGAGACAGTGAGGGGTACAGCTGGAGACATGGGCGAGGCCAGCTCCTGGAAGAACTTGAGTGACATTCCAGGGAGTTTGAGTCCCGCCCTGTAAGTGATGGGTGGGGAACCACGAAAAGGCTTTAAGAGGGAAGATAATGATATATTAGTTGGGTGGCGCATGGGTTGGACTGGGGCAAGTCTGAAGGCAGAAGAGAGGTTGTCTCCAAGTCCAAGAGGAGAAGGTGAGATGGGTCAGGCCGGCCCTGGGGCACATATTAGTTGGGTGGCGCATGGGTTGGACTGGGGCAAGTCTGAAGGCAGGAGAGAGGTTGTCTCCAAGTCCAAGAGGAGAAGGTGAGATGGGTCAGGCCGGCCCTGGGGCA
>NW_007728468.1:285222-303782 GCF_000696425.1 Galeopterus variegatus | reverse complement strand
CTTGTGATATGGCTTTGGCAATAGAAGGTACAAGGACTTAGAGTTTCCATCCTGGTCCCTTGTAACACTGCCCTGATTGTCATAAAAGGAAGCCAGTGTCACCTACGGGAAAATAAGAAGCCATGAGAAAGAGAACTGAGGCGCCCAACAACGCCAACCGCCGGCTGTGACGGTGGCTGAAGCCAGTGTCACCTACGGGAAAATAAGAAGCCATGAGAAAGAGAACTGAGGCGCCCAACAGCGCCAACCGCCGGCTGTGACGGTGGCTACGCGAGGAGCCGGCCAGCCCACCCACAGATCAGGGGAAACAGCGGCCAGTGGAGTTTGCAGCCCCTCAGTTTCAGGGCATTGGGCAGCAATAGAGAACTGAAACACACTTTTGTCTTTTTCCCTATTGTTTTTGTAATAAGATTTCAGAATGGGACTCTTTCTGCCTCCGTTTCAACTGAGGCACCAATATGAGAGATGTCAGCTAACCACATGAATGTGACCACCACCCCCTCCAGAATCCACAAAGGAAACAGAGACTCTTGCATGCCTCGTCCAGATGAAGGATATGAAAAGGGGTCAGAGCATGGTGTTGGGGGAGGGAGGTGGGTAAAGAGCTTTAGTTTTTGTTTTGGGGTTTTTTTTGGATAGAGTTGTTAATGAGCTATAGTGTTCCCCTTTCCCCCGACAAAGAAAGCCAGGCAAGAGTTATATCTTCTACATCTCAAGCCCAGAGAAGTGGTTTACATGGACCACTTGGAAAACTTTAATACTTTCACTAAAGCCGGGAAACAGCAGACATAACAGGTCCCATATCCGACATCTAGAGTGGGCTGTGACAGCAGGAGAGAGAGGCATGTGGGGACCAGTCTGCTTTTCTGGAGTTTCTTGGGTAAAGTGTGCCCTGTGGACCAAATGTGGCCACTCAACAGAGAGACCTGGTGTGGGGTCAGATTGGATCCTGTCTCATAGGGCCACCTAGAGCAGCAGAGAGACCTTAGCAGCAAGAAGCTGGAGGTGGGCACCAGATTGCTAGGGTCTTAGAAAGAAATCCCAAGGAACCACCTGAAATAGAGATGCATCTTCCCATGTCCAGACAACTATGGGAGAGAGATTGCCGATGATGGTGGTCTCTGAAGAGCCCACCACAATGCCCAACACATAAACATTGGCCAGAATGGGAAGCCGACCTATCTAATTCCCTATCCCTAACTCCCTACCTGTCCCCCTGATCCTGGAGAGCTCAGAAACTAACCAGCAAACTAAGAATTGCAGGGAGAACAAGAAGCATAGGACAGAGACCACAGAGAGGCTTCCACCTAGCCCCCAACCCTTCCCACTGAGACTCCCAGCCTGATGCAAGCTTAGGATGTGGGTAAGGGGAGAAGAGTCAGTGTTAAATCCAGTCCAAAGGTTGCATTCTCATCTTGGGCTGGACATTCTAATTTCTGAATTGAGACTGAGTTTATAACTTAGAGTGACAGGAGGACAGTCTATTTCCTAAAAATGAGTTGAAAATCACAGGTCTGCTGAGTTTTCACATCAAGCTTCCTGCATTAAATGAAATTTAAGAGCAATGGGAGAAAAAGTTATATTTTGATTACATCAATAATTGTGTTTGTTGAATATGCCAGCTACATTTATTTTTGTCTGTTCGCCATTTCTCCCAAATACACTTTACAAAAAAGTTCTCATTGTGCAGTCTGTTTCCCCAACCACCCATATTTCTCTTAACGTACATTATTCTTCCACTCATACAAACTAGGGGGATCTACAACTTATCCCATCACATGGTTGTATTTACCCAGGTACTAAAAGTCTTGCTGCCCACCATTTAGGACACAGCAGTTCCTAAGGCCGTACACTTGGAAACAGGTTTCCCCAGGCAATTAAGGCCTTGGCAAGCTCTATCCCCATGACCATGGAAAGAGGTCAGTACAGGTGTCTGTTGGCTTAAAGCCAGTCTCACTTGTCTGGAATGCTGGACTTCACTCTGGCTGCCTGCCTAAGGGCTTTCAAAGACTAAAATCTGTAGATGAGTTTTTGGACTTGATACTGGGAAGTTGAAATCTAATAGCGATGATGAGTTCCAGAACCTATGTCTGAACTTCCAGCAAGTAAATTTTTATAAATAAAAGATGCAATCAATTATTTAGCATAACCAAACATGCTTGAAGAATTTAGGTATCACTTGCTAGTTCTCAAGAATTTAATGCATACTCATAGAGATGCGTATTGCATGAAGACATGACCCTGCTGGATACCATCTTAGGAGAGAGATTGGTTGGAGTGAAAGTGAAAGGGATCTCATTTCAATCAATTACTTGCAGGTGATGTGTTACATTTATTCATGCAGTGTAATAAAGCTGAGGTGGCAAAGTAACATCAATTTCTTTTCTGTGGAAAGATATGTGAGTCAGTGGGGACAGAGATACAGAACAACCGTGCTGAGCTCTATTTCTGACTATGGAACAAATGATGCTAAGTGCCATGGAAATTTAAATCATGCCCCCATGGTCACTCCTCAGTGTTGGGAGTCACTACCCCAGGAGGAAATATTGCAGGCTGTCTCACAAAAGACGTCACAGGATGGACCTTGAAGATTTTGTCAAGGTCCAGGACCCAGCCCTCAACCTTGATGGCACTGAAGTCTGATCCAGTGACTCATTTCTCAAGGACTCATTTCTTGGGGGGAGATTCACATTACCCAGCCTCACAGCTTAAACCAGAGAGACAGTTTACTAATTCATGTGGATACTTAAAAGTCCACATTCCCAATGCATTGTTTCCCTACAGGCAGGCCTCTCTGCGAGGTGCACTCCTGAGCACTGACTTGCTGGGTGAGCATGGCATCAGAACACGGGGAGATGTGAATGGAATGTTGTGGGCAATGGGCTGAGGCGGCCTGAGGTGTCCATCTCACAACAGAGAGGGGCTAGCCCAATGGTTTTTAAATTTTTTGTCAATACCTATTATAAAATGGTGAAATCATTTCATCAATCATATCCAGATACCATTTTAAAAAATAAAATAATTGAATATAGAGAATAGAAAGTAGAGAGCACTGCATATGACTGAGGTAGGCAAGAGGCAGTGCAGAGTGGTGGTTAAGAGGCCAGACATTAAAGGCAGGCTATGCAGAGTCTAACTCTGGATTTGCCAAATACCAGCCATATAACCTTGGACACATTACAGAATCTCTCTATGCTTCAGTTTCTTAGTTTGCAAAATGGGGATAATAATAGTACCTGTCTCCTAGGGTTGTTGTGAAAATTACATGACTTAATATCTACAAAGGGCATACCTGGCTTGTAATAAGTGCTGTATGAGTTTTCGTTTTTATTAAGAATTGCTTTATAAAACTGTTGACCACAATTCAAGATACCAGAATTGAGACCTTCTGACAACTGCAGTCAGACATCTGAGCAGTACATGACAGAAATCGGGGGACTGAAGGGTTTCCATTGTCATTGAATTAGAAAATTATGTAAGCAATACCAGATTGCAGGGATTGAGACCTTCTGACAACTGCAGTCAGACATCTGAGCAGTACATGACAGAAATCGGGGGACCGAAGGGTTTCCGTTGTCATTGAATTAGAAAATTATGTAAGCAATACCAGATTGCAGGGAAATGAAAACCAGAGGAATTTATCTAAAAGGACATCCCAGATGACCAGGCTAGAGCTCTCTTAGGCTGTGGCGTACTTTTCAGTCATTTAAGATGAAAGATGCTTTTGTTGAGATGAGATGCTGTAAATATCTCTTTCATGGAGAAAATTCTCATTCTCTGATGAACACTTTGACTTTTTTCTTTCTCTTTGGCTTTCATCTAAGACAATGATGACATATTTTGATCCACTAGTTAAATTTAAGCTTGAACTTGCATTTCCTTTCTTCAGATCAATCAAGTTCTCATTTTAGTTTTTTAAGGTGTACCAGCTGTACCAATCGATTATTCCACTCCGTACCACAAGCCCTTCCTTCATATGTTTTTCCATGTACCACAGAAATCTGGACAAACGGAAGGTGATTAGTAAGGAAGAGGCAAGAGACTAAAATGCTTTCAAGACATTTGAAGAAGATATGATAGAGTAAATGAGGAGGGTTAATATTCAAACAGAAGTAGTATTATAATAATTAGATGAGTGCCTACTGTGTGCCAGGCACTGTGCTAAGCACTTCATAACCATTAACCATACTTTTCACAATGACTCTAAAGTGTAGATGATGATATTTCTGAACAAGTGAGGACATGCACTTGAGAAGGTAGGAGACTGCCTGAGTCTCACAGCTAATAAATGTGAGTCAGTGTTCAAACATGGACTGCCCGACTCCAAGCTCACACCTTTCTTTTACACGCTGCTACAAAGGTTTCAGAACTAGTCCCATTAGGTCTAAATTCCAGCTCTACCACTTACTAGCTACTTAACTTCTCCAAACCTGTTAGTTTTCTCTTACATAAAACTGGGGTGATAATATTAGCTTCCTCACAGGTGTCGGGCTAGGGCTCAGGGCTTTCAAACCTATTGTACAGGCTGAGTCACAGACCCCTCACATGCAGGTTGCCAGCTAAGTAATTGGGAAAGATCCCCGGAGCCATTGACAGAATTGACATGTTCATTTCAATGGAAGCTCAGTCCCCAGCTTCCTCAGCAGTAGCTTACAGCAGGCTTCTGCAGATCCCACAGCAGCAGTGGCCTCCCAGGGCATCCCGGGGGCCCTGGCAGCAATAGCCTCCAGCAGCAGCACGGCCTCCCCATGGCCCCCTGGGGTGCCCTAGGGTGGGCAGCACTGTGGATCAGAGCCACTCATCCTTTATGAAGTCCAATAATCCAGGAACACCTGGTGTGAGTCAGACAACCCAGGAACACCTGTGTACCCATGCACATCCACAGACAATAGCCACAGAACACCTGGGCCTATGTGCACAGTTACTTACATCAAATGCTTGGCAAGATTCCGAGCCCCTGAGGGATCCTGACTATCTACTTTCACTTTCCCTACAACAGGATTTTGTGAAAATTAAATGGGCTGTTTATTAAAGTATTTACCATAACAGCTGGCATACAGCAAATGTACAAATAGATGCCAGCTCTCATTATTGTTATGCCAGCCCCTGCAAGGCTTCCTATAATTGCAAACATTGCCTATGGATAATCAATGGACCAGGCCAGCCATCAGTGAGCCATTGGCCAGCTTTCTTTGCACCACTCTCTCTATAAAGGCATTTCCCCTGGCACTGCATTCCCGCCACTGGCACAAAGAGAAAAAACACCGCTGGGCCAAAAGCATGGAAGAGCAAGGTAAACCAAGGCAACCAGCACCCACTGAAAAGTTGCAGTTCAGGCCTATGGAATCAGGAAGAAAAAAAGGAAGAGCTGATCTTTGAGGCCACAGTGGGCTGGTCTCAAAAAGGACAAATTCAATAAATTGTGGAAGGCAGGAAGATTACCGCTGGGGAAAAAGAATTACTTGGGGATTTGAGTAAAAGCTTTTGTTCATGTTGCTGTGTGAAGGAGGAGTTCCACAGAGAGCAGAGGGTTTAGAGCTGGGAGAAATTCAATCAGTTTCTTGAGTCCATTTTAACCTAAAAGAGAATGATTTAATTTCCAAAGTCTTAAATAGGAACCAAAATCTAGACAGAGTCAAACTACGGGAAGGGAAAAAAAGAAAAGGCCCATCCACTCTCCAGAAACCAGAAGAAAAACACTTGCTCCAGGAAGAACTGACTAGGCTCAGGTCTAAGGGGTGATTTGACTCTGATCGAGTGCAAGGCATGGAGGAGGAGGATGAGTGAGAGGACCCAGAAAAGAACCTTCATTATTTCTACACAGTTTTTTTGGATCAGTTGGATGAGGACATCAAATTCAGCTGTGCTTATTTCTACTTAGCCAAGAATGCCAGGATTTCAAATTTAAGTTTAAATAATCAATAGGCAATGGCATTTATTTTTTACACCTGCCTGGCTGAGACCTAACATCTGCTGCAATCCCTGAGGTATGTGGGCAAAAGAGTTGCATCTATATTATTCCAGAAAAATGGATTAAAGAATGTGTTATTAAATCTGCTGATGGTTATCTACTATGGATGGTCCTAAATGACTCTGAGACCCAAGAAACAGTACAAGTGAATTTATATAAGCATAGTGTTTATGATAAGGATGCTGGGATCGGACTTCATGGGTTCAAATCCCAACTCTACACTTACTAGTTGTACAATGTGGTGAGTCGCTTCTCTAAGCCTTTGTTTCCTCATCTGTAAGTGGGAATATTAATAGAATTTACCTCATACAATTGTAGAGAGGATTACCTAAAATAGTTCATAAAGTATGCAATTCAATGGATGGTACACAGTCCACCCACAAAAATGTTTGCTTTCATTAATATTAGCAAGTAAGGTAGCTGAGAGCCAGAGTTGGTGTGCAATGGCCATTGGAGGAGATTGGGGCCCCATACAACTCTGGTCTCCCACACTTATAGCCTTGAGACCCGCCTCTCCTTTCTCTGTGTTTAAAGGTAGATGAGTGATCAGACTAAAGACAAGGAAGAGCTGCCTAACAGTCTCAGGGAGTAACGTGAAGAAATGCTGCACCCAATAAGTCTGTTTAAAATTACTTGTCCACACACACAAGAGGCAAAGGAAAATACAAAGAAACTCGAAAATGGAAGCAAATAAGCACACTTTATGAAGATTAAGAATGTGGTAGGGACAATGGGTGCAAGGATTGATAGAGGCCAATGAAATGACTTCCAGAAAAATGTTCTTAAAGATCCAGGGAAGTCGTGAAGAACCTTTTGATGAGTCTTGGTGAATACAGCTTTATTTCTGCCTGCCATGAGAGCGCTGCTTGTAACAAAAAGGTTGTGGGACCAAATAGCAGTTAATTATGTCTGTTTAAAAGAAAGTATTGCAGGAGAAGGGGAGGAAGCACTGACAAAATGGTCTGATAGGTGGACAGGCAGAGAGGATTCAGAAGCCCATTTTGCATGAAGCGAATATCATATTTAAGGCTGAAGTGAAATTGTTTGCCAAGCAATGGTCTGATAGGTGGACAGGCAGAGAGGATTCAGAAGCCCATTTTGCATGAAGCGAATATATTTAAGGCTGAAGTGAAATTGTTTGCCAAGTGCTCTCTGATACAAAGTTCCTCTAAACCTCGGCAGCAAATATCAAAGAACGTCGTTCCCAGAGGTCCCTAATGATAGTAAAAGAGAGAGTCGGCCCCAGACTAGGTCAGTTTCTTTGTTATATGCTCTAAGATCTGTGTTCCCTCCTCTCGTGGCACATATGTTCATCTCTGTGACTTTTTATCTTGACAAATGTGTGAGAACAGGAGTCTGAGGACTGATTACTTGTATTCAGCAATTCACGGGGACATTTACATTGGACCTAAGTATTGGCAGTGCTTTAAATATTTTCTCTATATTTCACTAAATCTTTGGGTCTTATAGGACTGAGAAAAGCCAAACCCTATGTCAGGGAGGTAATCTCCCTACCTCATTAGCAAATAATTGCTTATGCTTTTTATTATAGGGAAAAACCATAGTAAACAGGACTATATATATGTATGTGCATGTATATGTGCATATGTGTGTGTATCTATGTGTGTATGCATATGTGTACACACACACACGTGTATCTCCCATCTTTTGGGGTTAGTCACACCCAAGAAAGCCTAGCCTGTTGGCCCTTCAGTTATAACTAGACACCGCAATTCACCTCCTGGCAGATGCTTATACTACTTGCATAGTGCTTTCCACAGGGGTGGCAAATCATAGGCCTTGTGGCCCCAGGCCCTGCTGCAAGTCCATGTTAGACACTGCTAATCCATGATGGCACTTCCTCCCTGAGTCTAGACACCACCTCTGAATCATTTTCAATATAGTACCCCAGCCAAACACTAAATCAATTAAAGCTGGAATACAAGATTGTAGGGAAAATATAGGAAAATGGTCAGGGCCCCTCAGATGTTCAGAATCTTGCTGAGCATTTGATGTAAATATGCACATGCGCCCAGGTGTTCCTTGGCTATTGTCTGATGTAGATGCACATGGGCACCCAGGTGGCCTGGGTTATCAGGTGGCTCTGATCCATGGTGCCCCCCGCCCCGGGATGCCTCCAGGGGGCCACAGGGAGGCCACTACTGCTGCTGGAGGCTGTTGCTGCAAGCTGTTGCTGCCAGTGCCCCTGGCATGCCCTGAGAGGCCACTGCTGCTGCTGCTACTGCTGAGAAGTGAACTTGTGTTGTCTGCCAATGGCTCCCATGATCTTTCCAAATTACCTAGCGTGGACCTACATGTGAGGGGTCTGGTGACCCAGTCTGTACAATGGGTTTGAAGGGTCTGTGGGCCCTAGCCCTAACAATACGATTGGAAAACTTAGTATAACTAAAATAATGAAACATTTTGGCTTTAGTTATGAATTGCTTTAACAATACGATTATCTAGCCATACAACTGGCTACATCAGCAGGAGTCCGACAATAACCCTAGCCAGACAACTGGCATAGTCACGTAACCCTACAAAGATGAAATATCTTTGCCTCCTTGGCCTAGGAGTATACATACTAAAGTATATCAAAGGAGCGTATTCTCTAAAATACTTAAACTCTCCTTTCCATGACCCACAATAAAAGACATTTTGCATCAAGTACACACAAGGTTTCACCAAATGCGCAATGCATTCTGTTCTATTTCATTTTTGTAAATGCTGTTTGCAAACCATTGATTGTATAACCTATATAAAATATGGGTTGTGACGTGCAGTTTGAAAAGTCTATAAAGGACTACTTTTGCAAATTCCAAATTTTAAGGTCACAGTGTAGGGAAAGTGAAAATAAATGGTCAGGGTCCCTCAGATGTTTGGAATCTTGCCAAGCATTTGATGTAAATATGCATGTGCATGCAGGTGTTCCTTGATTATTGTCTAATGTAATTGCACATGTGCACCCAGGTGTTCCTGGGTTGTCTGACTCATACCCACATGTCCTGGGTTATCGGACTTAAGTATAAAGGACTAGTGGCTCTGATCCACAAGGACCCCTGGCTCCCAGATGCCTCTGTGGGGGCCATGGGGAGGCTGCTGCTGCCATTGCTGAAGAAGCTGAGGACTGAGCTCGTGTCATCTGGTAACGGCTCCTGGGATCTTTCCCAATTACCTAGGGTGGATCTGCGTGTGAGGGGTCTGGTGACCCAATCTGTACAACAGGTTTGAAGGGTCTGTGGGCCCTAGCAATACAATTGGCTATGTCGGCAGGATTCCAGCAGTTGCCCTAGCCAGATAATCATTGTAATCATACACACAGCAAATACCAGGAGCCTGTGTTAGTTTTCCGAGCTGATAGAGCACTGTGCTAATGAACCAGAACTGGGGCACATTCTCCAGTGAGGCCAGTTAGCTCTGATGCTGAGTGCAGTGAATGCCTAACTGTAGGCAGCCATATCACCAGGGCATGCCCTTGGTCATGGACAGGACAGGAGGCAAATCCCTTACTGCTGCTGAAAGAATAATTCAAAGGCCTGGGCCAAGAAAACTACCCCTATCACATGAAAGGCAAACACTATACTACCTGGGAAGAATCTCATTCTTGACTGCTTGGTTGCCACAATAACCACCCAGACTACCTTCAGTTTGCTGACATCCCACGTCCTGTCACCTGTGTGTCCCCACTTGTCTAGCTAATCCCATTCATCATCATCCACCTCTTCAAGCCATCCTGGACTGCCCTGCACTCCACACCCCTTCTCCTCCCATTCTTGTGCAGGCTGTTAGGTGTCCATCCTCTAGGCAAATTTCTGTTATCCTACTTGCTGTATTGTATTTAGTTTCTTGACCACCTCCCCATATGTCCTTCTTGGGGACAAATACAGTCTCTCAGTGCCTTGTACAATGCCAGCCAGCCTCACAACGGCTCAGAAGATAGATCAGTCTTAGGTCACTAAAGAAACAAGTGCCAAGGAGGGCAGGAGTTAACGTATTTGAGGAAGAGAAAGAAATAAGAATTAGAGGAAGGGAAGGAGGAGAAGACACATGAATAATATTTATGCCTTAGCATTGATTTCAGAACCCTTATCTCACCTGATCCTCACAACATGCGAGGGAGAATTAGTACTCCCATTATACAGGTGGGTAAATTGAGCCTACGAGGAATCCTTTATGGAGTGGAAGGGATTAAACCAAAACCATGGAGAGGGAAAAATATCTTTTCTCTAGATTGGAAAATATCTTTATTAGAAAAACATCCTTCTCCCCTAAACCACAAGTTGGAGGAATCCCTGAAAATAAAACAGTGACAAGGGCCGAGCCCGTGGCGCACTCGGGAGAGTGCGGCGCTGGGAGTGCAGCAGCGCTCCCGCCGAGGGTTGGGATCCTGTATAGAGATGACCGGTGCGCTCATGGCGCTCACTGGCTGAGCGCAGTGCGGCCAGTCTTAAACAACAATAACAACAACACCTGTATAGAGATGACCGGTGCGCTCATGGCGCTCACTGGCTGAGCGCAGTGCGGCCAGTCTCAAACAACAACAACAACACTCGGGAGAGTGCGGCGCTGGGAGTGCAGCAGCGCTCCCGCCGAGGGTTGGGATCCTGTATAGAGATGACCGGTGCGCTCATGGCGCTCACTGGCTGAGCGCAGTGCGGCCAGTCTTAAACAACAATAACAACAACAAAAAAAAAAAAACAGTGACAAAAACCTGGATGGTGGATTTTAGCAATAAATACTGCACTGTTAGAGACCTGTTCTAAAGCAAAAGAAATCATAAGTCTGTGGGCAGGAGAATCACTACCACTGGGCCTGCAGTATTTAATCTTAATTAGGTATAATTTTAAACTGGGAGAATTTGCTCACGTGTGGAAATTTATAATTCCATAAGGATTAGGAAAAGCAGAAGGCAAAATGCAGGCAACATCTCTCTAAGGCTGACCTTGACTTTAAAAAAATTATATACATATAAAAAAATGTGCAGAATCTTGATAGTCCAAGACAGTGACTGTGGTTCACAGCAAGTTCCTTTTAAAAGCAGTTAGATGAAGTGTTCTGACCAAGAAAAGCATAATTTTGCTTCTCCTAGGTTTGGAGATTTGAAGGTCTGCATAAACCAAAAGCTGTCACTATAACTCAAGCATAACTGGAGCAAATGGCTGCTTAGCACAGGAAAGGGATAGGGCTGAGGAGATGGAATCTTCCAGCCTTTGAATTGCTCTGGAATATGATCTTCACCTTAAATCCCAGCTGAATAAGATCTGCCCCCTCTTCTCATCTCCTCACCAAAACTGGACCTGGAGGAGCCTACACATCTGTGACCCTCCGACCTTCCCAGGCCAGGGTTCACTTAACACGGAGCATTCGCCCTGTGAGTGCTCACACTTTCACTCCTCTCCACCCCCACCCCCCAACACAGCTACATCTGTTTTCCTTTTCCTCTCTAAACCTACTTCAGTGTTGAAGATGGATATAAATTGAACCCTACCTACCAAATACTGAATCACATTTTCCCCAAAACAATGTCACTTTGCCCCAGTGATGAAAGGGAGCTCTTCCCCACTACCAAAGTATCTCTTTCACTTAATTCTCTAACCTCTCCCCTCCCAAAAAGTCATTAAGGAACCATATAATATCAGAACTATAAGAACCCTGGAGACCATCCAGGCCTTGGCTGCTCAGAGTATGTTCTGGGGGCCCCTCACCATGAGCTTCACCCAGGAGCCTGGGAGAAGTACAGGATCTCCAGCCCCTTGGAAACCTCTGGGATTAGAGTCTACATTTTCTGCAATATCCCATGTGATTCCTGTGAGCACTCCAACTTGAGAGGTGCAGGTGTGGGCAGCACTTCTCAACCCTGGCTGCCTGTGAGAATCCCCTGGGGAGCTTTTCCAGCCACCCAGGCCAGGCCTCACCTGAGGCCAAATCAATCAGCAATCTCTGGATGTCGTGTGTGTTAAGAGCTCCCCAGGGAGTTCTGCTGTACAGCCAGAGTTGAGTGGCACTGCTCCTGTAAAACTGTCCCATTCTACAGATGAAAAACTGGAATTGCAGAGAGGCTAAGTGACTTGCCCAAGGTGACAAAGTAAACCAGTGGAGGGCTGAATTCAAACCCAGAAAGCAATGTGCCCCTGGGTCCCTCAAGCAGTTGGACTCCAATCCTGGAAATGTCTGTTTCCTGCATCTCTCAGTAGCGGAGAGAAGGCTTTTAGGTTCAAATGTTTTCGGGGTCACCCAAATCACTCTTTGAGCCTTTCTCTACTCTTCAAGAAACTATTTCATTTGGCCTGGAGGACAGCTTTAGCAAACTATGGAACCAACAGCATTTCTGTCTGACCCACCAAATGGGTATTCAATGCATTCATACTTGCCTTTCCCCTTTCAGCATCTTCCTCCTCCCCCGTGAGGCTAGGGCTCTAGACCCTTCAAACCCGTTGTACAGATTGGGTCACAGACCCCTCACACGCAGGTCACGAGCTTAGTAATTGGAAAAGATCCTGGGAGTTGTTGGCAGAGTTAACATGCTTCATTCCAATGCCAACTCAGCCCTCAGCTTCCCCAACAGCAGCAGCTGTGGCCTCCCGGGGCATCCCAGGGGCCCTAGCAGCAAGAGCTTGCAAAAATAGCCTCCAGCAGCAATAACGGTCACCCCTCACGGCGCCCCCACCCCGTCAGGGCATCCCGGGGTTGGAGGACACTGTGGGTCAGAGCCATTCGCACTTTATACTCAAGTCCAGTAACTCAGGACACCTGGAAACCCAGGAACACCTGGGTGCCCACGTTCATCCACATCAGACAATAGCCAAGGAACACCTGGGCACACGTGCAGTTATTTACATCAAATGCTTGACAAGATTCTGAGCCCCCAAGGGAGACTGACCATTTACTCTCACTTTCCTTACACCCCTCCGCTCCAGTTTATAGGAAAAATAGCTGCATACACCACCCTGGCAGAAATATCTGCGAAAATCCAATTTGGAGGGATTAAAGAACGAGACAGGGTATATTCCATTTTCTTCAAGCCCTGGCAAAATGCTTACATTCGAGGCTGACCCAGGCCTACCAGCTTCAGCAACAGAGCAACATGGCTGCCAGCTGCAGAAGGTGGGCAAAAGTTGGCTTCAGGATCCGCCAGGGTACTGAAGAGACAGTTTAAGACTGACCATTTACTCTCGCTTTCCTTACACCCCTCCGCTCCAGTTTATAGGAAAAATAGCTGCATACACCACCCCGGCAGAAATATCTGCGAAAACCCAATTTGGAGGGATTAAAGAACGAGACAGGGTATATTCCATTTGGGGGAAGCCCTGGCAAAATGCTTACATTCGAGGCTGACCCAGGCCTACCAGCTTCAGCAACAGAGCAACATGGCTGCCAGCTGCAGAAGGTGGGCAAAAGTTGGCTTCAGGATCCGCCAGGGTACTGAAGAGACAGTTTACAACAGAGCAACATGGCTGCCAGCTGCAGAAGGTGGGCAAAAGCCCCAAACGTCAGTTTCCTTGCTCCTTAGGGTCCTCCCACAAGATCATGCAGTTCCTTGTCAAGCACAGACTTGCCTGAAAAATGAGACCAGAGAAAGGGAGGGCAGGGGTGAGGGATCTACTCAAAGCCTCGAATCCTCAGAGGCCCGTGGCTTTTTATGGGGAGGGAAACTTATCTCCCTGTTTTGCAGGAGTTAGAAGGGCAAAACGGAATGAAGGTGAAAGGAGATTAAGGGGGAAATCAGAACAGAAGAAGAGAACAGAACAAGGAGAAGAAAGTAGGGGTGCAAGTGAAGAGAAATGATTGGTTATTAAAAATAAACCACACCAGGGTCCAGGCTTTGGTCCTTGTACTGGCCAGTGGCCAAAAAATTTTTTTAAAAGACTCTGCTTTTCACCTGGATTTTAATATCACAGAAAAAAGGCTAAGTCTCGGACAGCTTAAATGCAAGGACTAGGAAGGAGAAAGGTGAGAGGGGGTCCTTTCATCAAAATGTTAAGGAATTTGACAGCCTGGGGCAGGCTGGGTGGTCCAAGGAGGAAGAAGGACCCCTCCAGCTCCCTCCTCCCCCTAAGCAGCAGCCTGCCCTTCTCACCCCATGGCTGCCTGCTCAGTGCTGCTATTTACAATTTCCATTCAGGCAGTCTTCACATTTTGGAACAGAGTCTGCCGAGGGAGATAATTTCAGCTCCTCTTCTATTTTCAGGTTCCTTCTCGTGTGGACAGTGCCATCAGTATTAAGCTAAGAGGCAGTTTAGAAGTAGGTTTGCTAGGAAGAGAAGAACCCATAATCTACAAACCTGCAGAGCCTGGTGATGAAGCTTTTATTTTTAACACCGGGATCTGTGAGGCTGACCTATATTTCACTTCTTATACTGACAGAAGGGAGAAGCCTCGACGGCCAGGACACACAGCTGAGCAGATGCCCTTTGAACACTTTGCACAGCAAAGCAGTAGCAGGCAGACACCAAGCCCCCACTATGACAGAGACGGTGGCTAAAACAGAAGGTGTCAGAGTGTCTGGGTGAAGGGTGTACTCAGGTAGACTGGAAGGAAAGAACGTGATCTTAGCTTGACCTTCAGAACTTGGAAATTGGTCCACAGCCAGACCAAACCATGCAACTAACAAGAAAAACATGGGGTTAGGGCGTGGGGAGGTGTAGATTAAAGGCCCAGGAAAGGAGAAAATTAGTAGGAGAGGTGAAAGATGAAAGAAAAAAGTAGTAAGGATGGAGGGAGAGGGGGCATTAAATTTCCAGATTTCAGTAATAGAATCTGTGCAACACATCACAGTCCCTTGGTCAAATACGCAGAAGAGGAGTCGCTATACAATGAGATTAAAAAGGACTGCTTAACACCATCAGATGTCTCTAAAAGATTTGTCTTCTAGGATTCCATATTTTTATATCCCCGACTCATTTCTCAAAACCTAACCCTCTAAATCATATTTGTCTGGCCAGTAGAGGAGTCGCTATACAATGAGATTAAAAAGGACTGCTTAACACCATCAGATGTCTCTAAAAAATTTGTCTCCTAGGATTCCATATTTTTATATCCTTGACTCATTTCTCAAAACCTAACCCTCTAAATCATATTTGTCTGGCCAGCCTTATGATGACAAGTCTTCAAGTGCATAATACCATGTTAAATTTAATTTTCTGCCTGAAACACTAAACGTTGGCATAGCTACATTATTTTTTTGTCAAAACGTCACATTTTAATCTGCTATCCAGTCAGTGGACTGGAAACAGAGAGAAAGCAACTTCGATTATGAGAAATTTTAGACTGTGCACCAATTTTTTTTCTTATCCATCTGTCATCTAAATGTCAAGCAGTCTGATGATTCGGCATAGGTGTGGAAGCCCTGAGGCTCAGAGAAGAGGCTCCAGACAGGCCCAGCAGGATTCCTCCACTGGGTGTTCGCAGGCACCTCACACTAAACATGTGTGAGATGGGAACCAACACCTTTCTCCACTCCCTTCTGGAGTCCTCATTCAGTGGCACCACCATCCTCTTAGCCACCCAAGTAACATACCTGGCAGTGGCAGCAGTGGTGCTGGTGGTGGTGGGGTCATCTGCATGCTTTCCCCTGCCCTCCTGGATCAGGCAGGGCAGGCGTAGCCCAGTGATGCAGGAACACCTGGCTTGGAGTCCCAGTTGGTCACTTGCTACCCATGTGCCCTTGGGCCAAGTCACTTAACCTCTCTGAGCCTCAACTTCCTTATGTGCAAAACCTCTTAAAGTTGTGAGGAGTGAATCAGTTAAACTACACAATACATTTAGAGCCACTCCTGGCACATATTAAGCACTTGGTGTTGGTTAAGATTTCCTATTCCTCATGCCCACCCGTGCATCATCAAAACATCAAGTTCCAAGCCCTTTCCACCTCCTGCTTCTTCCTACTTGCAGCTTTCACCATCTCTCACCGGGACTAACACCATATCCCGTGTCTTTGGTCTTGCCCCCTCAGCTTCAGATGCTTTTGCAGTGCAGAATCCACTCATGGCTGTGCCAAGATAATCTTGGAGATGATGTTCATTTGGTCCCTTTAGGTCCCAATTTAATCACCATTTCCTTCAGAAAGCTCCCCAGGACCCCATCCCCAGCAAACTTCTCTTTCAGGGCTCCCCAAGCCCTCTGCATCTCTCCTGCCCCATGCCCACTCAGTCATCCTGAAACTTCCTAGATCTTGAGGGCGGGGCTCATCCCAAGCCTCCTTATACCCTGGCACGTGGCATGGGGCCAGGGGCAGAGTGGTGAGTTGTTGAAGTGAACTGAATAACCCATGCGGGAGGTCTTTCTACTCTTACTTTACAGGTGAGGAAACCAAACTCAGAGAAATGAATTAAATGGCTTAAGGTCACACAGCTAGTAAGTGACTGAACTGGTATTCAAAGCCAAATCTCATGGTGTGGTGCAGGACTCAGAGTGCAGGGCACATATCCTGGCACCAGCACTCAGCGGTTCTACGACCTTAATCAAGTCACCTACCTTGTTAGAGCCTCATCTGCAAAATAGGGATCATTTTAGTACCTCCACCAGAGGTGTTGTGAAGAATGAACAAAATTAATGTATAGTCCTTGCATTGTACCTGGCACATCCTAAACACATGTATAAACTTCAGGGGAAGAAAGTCCTGACAAATGAAAAATAACATGATGCATATTTTAAAAGTATATACATATCTATATGGCTACCAGCTTCAGACACTTTTGTAGTGCAGAATCCATTCACAGCCATGCCAAGATAATCTTGGAGATGATTTTCACTTGGCTGCTTCTGAGGCTTCAAAAAAGTAAACAGAAAATAGTTAAGTCAGCTAGTGGGGTGATTGTGCTCCATTCCCAAGAAACTGGGTTAGTGAGAGCAGCAGAGCAGCCCAGTGAGGAGCGAGTGGAGACATTCTGGAGGACTGGGGACTTTCAGAGGGTGACAGTGAATCCAGAGCAAGTGGCTCACCCCCAGGGAGTGAAGGGGGAGAGGGTCAGCAGAACCCTGGGACCTCCCTGCCAGTCTCCACTGGAAGAGATCAACTCCCCAGCGCTGAGCTTTGCCAAAACCCTTTCTAACAGGTTATTGATCCGCATTCTGCCCAGAGACCTGCCTAGCTAATCTCTGGATCGATGACTTCCTCGCTCCTCGCCCCCAACAGAGCCAGCTGCTGGTGCTGGTAATCAGAAGTGATTCTCCACCCTTCATGCCAGAAGATTGAGTGAAAACCCTCTCAGTTCATTCAAATACTATATAACCTTGGAAATCCTGCCAAGGGCCACCACAAACACATACTGAATTTTTCTTTTTTAACTGACCTCCTCACAAGCCTCAAGCGGCCCAGCGGGGCATACCCAGATGCTCTACACTTTTAGTAATTGGAATCCTCAAAAATAAACAATACACATGTGTTGACCGCTTCTATGAGGGAGCTGAGGGCCAGGCAGTCCCAACTAAACTCCCAAAAGAGACTCTCAGAGCACCTAGCAGAACACTGATTCCAGCAGCATCCTGGAAGGGCTCTCACAGGCAGTGACGGTGTGGCAGAGGTGGCAGTGGCTGGGTCAGGTCTGAAAGCCTTTAGAGTTACTGATCCACTGCATTAGTATCACAGACCAGGTAGCTTAAACAACAGAAAGTTACCTTCTCAGTTCTGGAGGCTAGAAGCTTGAAATCAAAGTGTCAGCAGGGTTGGTTCCTTCTGGGGGCTGTGAGGGAGACTCTGTCCCATGCCTGTCCCCTAGCTTCTGGTGGTTTGCTGGCGACCTTTAGTGTTCTTTGGCTTATAGAAGCATCACCCCGATCTCTGCCTTCATCTTTGCACAGCCTTCCCCCTGTGTGTCTGTATCCAAATTTCCCCTTTTTATGAAGACATGTTATATTGGAGTAGGGCCCACCCTAATGACCTCATTTTAATTTGATTCACTCATAATGATCCTATCTCCAAATAAGGTCACATTCTGAGGTACGGGGGGTTAAGACTTCAACATACAAATCTGGTGGACACAATTCAACCCATACCACCCACTTTCTCCCTAGAGGCCACTCTATAACACCAGTAAACAAGTTCTGGGTCAGTGTGACAGGATTTTGGTATGCTGCCAGGGACACTGGATCTGTGAGTGTCTTCGCTGGGCCCCATCAGCATTCAGGTGAACACAGTGAGAAAAGCCGGCACTTCCAGAGCCGGGAAAAGAGGAGCTGCCAGCTTCGCCCCACTGAGAGGGAGTCCCTGCAGGCACAAAACAGAGGGCCGCTGTAAAGCTACACAACTACGCCAGTTGTCAAGCAAGGCAAGTCATAACTAAAGCCAAAGTGTTTCGTTATTTTAGTTATACTAATTTTCCATTTGTATTGTCAGGGCTAGGGCTCAGACCTTTTAAACCCATTGTACAAACTGGGTCACCAGACCCCTCACGTGCAGGTCCACGCTAGATAACTGGAAAAGATCCCGGGAGCCATTAGCAGACGACATGAGCTCAGTCCTCAGTGGTAGCAGGAGCAGCTGCAGCAGTGACGTCTCAGGGCATCCTGGGGGCACTGGCAGCAACAGCCTCCAGCAGTGGCATCGGGGGGGGGGGGGGGGCCGGGGGGGGGGGGGGGGGGGGGGGGGGGG